>NW_026782224.1:600000-822500 GCF_031769215.1 Ylistrum balloti | reverse complement strand
AGAGCTTTCATGAAGGGCCTTAAATATCGTTAACCCTCGTCCGTTAATTTTAATGTCAATTTCTAGATACTGATGCATTCTGTTGATAAGTCAGAGAATGGATGAAACGAGAACATGCTGCTTTGGAAATGAAAACAAAACGCATGTTAGGTTTACTCGATCCTGATATTAAATCCACACTTCAAGATTTACATGACAGGTATGTTATTGTGCCTGCAGATAAGGCGTCCAATAACTTGACCCTTGTCTGCAAACATTTTTATATTTCCTGTATACGTAAAGGGCCGGGCTTGCTTGATAACGAAGGAAACCCCACCTATAAATTACGCAAAAGATGAAATACTAGTTAATCATGCTTTGGTATAACAATCATTTAGATCATCTATCAATGATAGGGATACGGACCTCATCTGTTTATACTGGATCCCTAAACTTTACAAGAATCAATATAAACAACGTTTTATGTAGATGGGTCGTATAACTGTTCAACCAAGTCTATGTCTAAACTACTGACTACCATTCTAAGTACTAGAAAATCTGAGTTACAGTCTTATTGTATTTAATCAAGAAGTGTATGTGTATGTGAATTTTGAAGAACTCCGATGACCTTTTTAACAATCTTCAACACTGTCTTTTAAAAACATTTCTTCTATAAGAACATTTATGTATTCCACCCTGTACACCATCATACTCCATTCTAAACTGAAGGAACACGTTCGTTGTCTTGTTATGAGAGCTTTCTGTGAATGGCGGTATAATATATGGTTATGAACTATACTGAAGTGTATTTCGTAGAAAATACGTCCAAATCAAAGGAGAAATAGACGAGGACGAAATCATTAAGATGATCGAGTTTCTGTTTGACAAAATCTTCTTCGAAGTCTTTTGGCGTACTTTTTGGAACTAACTATGTACCTCTTTTAGTCGACTTGTTTTTGTTTTCATACAAGGCTGTGTTTATTGTAGAACTTATCAAAACAGTTCAAAAAGACCCTTCAAAGTCGTTTAATTTCAAGTTAATTTTAAGTTTCAAGACAAGTATTGACCATGTCGATCATATATATCCACTAAAACTGAAAATCAAAAATAAAACAGATTCTTCTACATCAACTGCTTATTTCGATCTTTTCCAACATGAACATATTTCAATCAAGTTGTATAATAAACGTGATGATTCTATTTCCTTATTGTGAATTTTCCATTTCTGGATAGCAATATTCCTGTATCTTCAACTTACATATTTACATGTCACAGTTGATTCGATATCCAAGGGCCTGTTCCCATTTTCACGATTTTCAACTGACTAACAACCCGTAACACAAGGGTTGAAAAGATGCAGCTTGATGAAAATTAAGGAGAAATTTTGTGTCGCCATAGTGATCACATCGAGAAATATTCTATAAAGCTGAACGTATTTGATGCTCGTTAGTCTGCCTGTTTTTTCCGTTGTATATATTGTTCTTACTTGAGAACGTGACATTTCTTACTTGGATTGACCAATGTTTGCATGGCGGGTGTTTGTCAATGAATCAGAAGACGCTTACTCTTCCGCAACACCTGGTCGTATTCTCCTTATACTCTTCAGGAGTCTCCTTGTAAATATTCATACTTCATGCGTCATATTTTGCCTAGTTTCATGGAATTTTGAAATATGATTATGTTGCCATGTTGGTATGTTCGTGATTTTTTTCTCTTCAGTTCAACAAAGGATATGGTAGTAGAAAAAGTGGAAAAATCAAATTATCCTATTGACGAAAAAAAAACGGTAAAAGCTCTTTGGAGGTCTTTAACATCCACAAACCATAAATTCCATTTTTCCAGTAAAATATTACATTAAGACTTTAACCCTGGGTGATTGTAATACTGAAACTTGATTAACTAGTCTTCTTCGGAAATACTTGATAATGCTCGACTATTATTAATAAAAAGATTGAGAATAGGGTGGTAAGTAGTCATTTAAAACATCAGAAAGGAAACGCTATCAGCAACTGTCTTGAATTCAGAGAAATGCAGGTATTTTCACAGATATAAGTGATTTGTTTAGTCAATTGATTCAAACAGAATATTTTATTGTAACAGATTTATATAAGTCAATGACGATAGTGAGATACAAAATATTAGTGCATTGATACAATGCTATCATCATTACTACTGGAAAGAAAAGACAAGCAATCTTTTGAAAATGATGAAGTTGCCTGGGAGACGACTTTAAGCTCCATGTTTCTTCAGCAAAAACCACTAAATAACAAAGGTTCCAATGTTAGTGGAATCATCCTATTTTTACATCGTGACATTCAAAGTTCATCAAATTGCTTTCTTGTTATGCTTTTTTGACAATTTAAAACACCAGAGAATACTTAATTGTATTTCGAGAAATTACAAAACTGAAAAATTTAGAAATGTTAAGACGACCCCGGCAAGACCTTGATACTGACGCACATTACAAGATGCATATATTACATAAGATATGTATTGATAGAGATGAGGAGGAAATTAATACTCTATAACTTTAAGAGAATTTAAGAGAATGTGGTTAAATCACTTTTATATAAAGTTTTGGACAAACCATTTCTTAATCAATATACATGTTTTTCTATAGTTTAAAATTCAGCTTTCACGTTATCTTAAACTGTGAAATACGGAGTGGCCTTTTCATTTTCCTTTATATATTTTAAACATGATGATTTGATACGGTTTTGAATACATGCTTATTTCATTCCGTATTTGTGATATATAAACAGGTAAATTAAATAGATAAATGGTAGATAAAGAAGTAATCAAAAATAAAAAATGCCTCGTCCTCTTGTTTTCATTATAATTTTTTCTCACTCTCTTTCTCCTTTATATCGACGGCTGTAGACCGTTCTCCATCCATCACAGTTTTTTTCTGTTAATAGTACAAGCAAAAGAAAAAAAAACATGCACTGTACATTATGTCATTCCTTCTAGTCTAATAAATAACAACAATTTAAGATAATCTTTGATAATCAGTTTTGTCTCGTGTGCTAACATTTTGTGTAATGTATTTTATGTATTTAAAGCCCGCCGTTAGCTTTTCTCACCTACTACGAGCAGAAAGCAAATATCAATAAATAATTGTAGAATCTGTTGATTAGGAATTGGGTTAGAGAATAAAGAAAATATATTGCTTTGTATCTGGTCCTAACAATATTATTTCCAGGTTTGTCATTCTGAGAATCAGATAAGTTCTGTTTTGATGTTGTCTCATCATATTTCGTTGGGGGTTATGCTCAAATTAACTCAGGTAAACTATTTATTGATAAATCGATGTAACACCATGCTGTCTGATTTTAAGGTCGCACCTGTATATTAAACATATTTCCGTTACACACTATAATAGATACAGTCGTTTTGTTGTTCGAGAGGAAACCTGAAACGTAACTTGAACTTCGATATCGACTCGGAACGCTATATAGCTACATTTGACGTATCTGTGATACAAACTATCAATATACAGTTCCCCCACACATTAAGCCATCTTGACTGTATAAAATGAAGATTTTTTGTACTAAGATGGGTACACTCAAAAGTTGTAACCTTGATGCTAGACCGAGAAGGGACAATGTATTCTGCTTGTGATGTGCGTATACTGGCTGTCATTTTGATTCTGGCCATAACAGTGTTAGTAAAGGCCCGTAAGTATATTTTAACTTTTAACTGATACAAAGGTGTTCATCCACAGGTAGATCTTGCAATGAAACTTTTTCATAACAATTGCAAAACACTTCTGTTGGCCCGGAAGCGCGCAAAAGGTCTTACTTTGGCCAGAAGTCGGAGTGCCCAGGGAAACTCACAAGGGTTATCAATATATTTATATATATAACATCTTCGATATTATAAATGTGATGATTGATAAGATTCATACTGATGGCTTAATCGACGTCATACACACAACAACAGGGCCTGTATTCATGAAACCGTTCTCATGCTCAAGCATGTGTTTTTAGCTCAAGCCATATGTCTTGTTTAAGTTAAAAATTAATAAATAAGACTGATTTTGCCGAAGATTTAAAAACAATTTTGAAAGAATTTCAAGTCAAAGCTATATTCAAGGTTTATATTTGACATTTGTATTATTTTATATTATTTGGGTGAATTATAAAAAAAAAATTGCATCAACACACAATCCTGAGCATGAGAATGGTTTCATGAATACGGGCCCAGAACTCTTTACAAACAAACTAGATAATAGGAAATTCTATATAATTTAATCTTATTACTATTATTATTATTATTGTCACACTGGCTTGTCGCTGTTCTCGGTATAGTATACCAAGGATATTCTATTAAGAATATTCAATTTTGAAACGCATGAATTTTGGATTATAATCACCTTCCAATCTAGGTTTGACACATTGATATAGAAAAGTTTAAATTTTACTCAGTAGTTTCGTATGTTTTATAAATAGTCCCTTAGCATCCCTAACGAGTCCTTGAAGTAATAAATAGGTTTTTTGGAAGCAGTTTATTCGTATTTAGCCGTATTTAATCCTAAATTGGTACTAAAATGGGGTATTCATACGTAGGGCACATTTTCTCCCGATCTAAAGTAATCCATCGATTTCAAACCATACATATCAGTACTTCTTTCATTACAGAACATGACGAGGAAGCTTTGGAGAATTTCCCAGCATGTGAGAGAAAACGATCGGAAATTCATCGTCAAAAAATCCGGTTAAGGAAAGAAAATATGCAGTTACGTAAAGCTACCTGTTTGCTTTGCCTGTTTACACCATTTACGACCTCCAATATCTGCGGAACCCTTTGCCCGACGTCAAGACAAACCAGTTGGTAGCACACGTACCCGACAACGCGAACATATGCATACTACCTCGTGTTTACATGTATGCCAAGAAACCACGAAAATTTACGACATGTGAAACCTAAAATAAAGTTAGATATTGCAAACCGAAGGATATATGTTAACTTTGGATTAAGACAGATAAGATTTATACTAACTTTGGATCTAATGGACAATTATATGCAAAACACAATACATAGTCATCAGTCGTTAACTAGCCGATAAGGGAAAAATAATAAAGATATAACGAGTAACGAGATGTCATAGTATACTCAAGGGATAAAGAAACACAGGGAAAGATGATTCCTGGCAAGACGTCGAGTATACTGTTCAATATTTTTAAGAAAGAATGAAGAACAAACTGCAAAATCAACGATTTGTATTTGGTAAGTGATCAAAGAGTAATTGAAGGACATTAAAAGAGAACTCTGTAATCTGAAATCGAAATGGACTGATTTTTGGAGCTGGTTAGTCAATACCGAGTATGTCCACCATTCGCTCTCTCCATAGCCCTGATTCTCCTAGTCATGGATTTCATGGGTGAGTTTATCCTCCTCATGGAGATGTTGGCCCATTCTTCCAAGAGGGCTGCTCTCAGTTGGGACAGAGCAACAGGGGCATTCTGGCGTCATCAAACTGGTTTATTCAGCTGGTACCATAAGTGCTAAATAGGGAATAGGTTGGAGCTGTCTGATGGCCAGTCCAGTGGATGGATAGTGCTGTCAGTAAGAAAGTCGTGTGACAGATCTTCGCTACATGGGGTCAAGCATTATCCTGCTGGATGTGAGCTTATTTTGCTGCAGTAATGGGATAACATGGGGTCGGAGGTCCTCGTCTCTATAACTAGCGACAATTAAATTAGATGCTACCACAACCAGTGGTGATTTAACTCCACGTGAGATTCCTCCCCACACCATAACCGATCCATCCCCAAACCTATCCGTCTCTATTTCGCATTATTGATGATGTGAATTATGTTTGCTTTAGTACATTGCTATATGATTAACCGCAAAAATTATCACTTTTAAATCTTTACATTGGATGTATCCATCTTGACTTCGTTATTATACAGTAAAAATATCGCGACGACTTAACTTTTTAGGAATACTATAGACGCTATTTTCATGACAGCAATTCCAATAAAATTTCAAGGGAACTGTGTTGCTCATGTTTTGATATCAGAACATACACATGTTGAAATCACTCTTTCCTAGTTGCTTTATTTAGTTTGATGCTCGGTAGTAGGTCTGATGGCTGTGAACATTAACTTTGTTCTCATTTGGATTTATCAATGTGAACGTGGTTAGTGTTTTAGATGAAGCAGTAAGACGTGATGTTACTATTCGTGTGCTTCGTCTTTGGCCTCCATAGAAAAAAAATACAAAACGCTCGTCAACTTCCTGGTGTTTTGTTATCACCTCGCTCTGATTTGTCTTGTTTACATTATTTTTAATTACATGACATACAGTGAATTCGGCTGAATGAACTGTGTATTTGACTTAACCTTGGGTAAAGATTGGGGCATAATGAACCAAGAAATTAAAAAAAAATAATACCAAGAAAAAAACATACGGGAAATAAATCCAACTATTCCAAATTGACTTCTGCTGCATTGACGACAACCACCAAGTAAATCTACAGCAATCCAAAAAGAAATTTCTCGTTCATAAATGAGAATAGGGTTGACGAAAACGTCAGGCGTATTACGAGCACCAAACATGTTCAACTTTATATTATCGCTCAATGAAATACATCGAAACCAAGTGGTATGTGTTTATCTGACAGTTATCAACATCTTGCACGAAAATCATGACATTGGTAGCCAGCCCTTAATCATTGATTGGCTGCAACACTTTAACACAGGTATTGAGGAAGATTGTTGTGTATCCAGTGATGGAAAATTATCTGAATTTGAGTTTGAATAAAGTCTTCTTATTAGCATGTCGATATTGTTGTTTACAAGGTTACTGAAAGAAACACAACACAAAACTATCCGACTGACTTTATCATTGTATATCAATATGAATGCCTGATTGTTCCAAACAATGACTGTTTTGTGCATGATTTTTTGTTTCCGTCATATGTTGTTCATATCGATTGTATCCTTTAATTTTCGGATTTTCGTCATGTTTAATAACATGACCATATCTGACAGACACGCGGATAGTGTTTTTATTGTAGTACGTTTGTTATCGACATGTAATGACTTCTTATAACGTCACAGATACTTTCGGAAGAGGAATCTTAGGATTTTATCAATACAGGAATTATGCATATTCGCAGGATAGTGTTTTGCGCAAATATGCGGGGAACAATCATAAATAACTACGTGTAGAGGTCTTACATGTCTGATAGTATGATAGTAGCTCGTAGTACCTTCACCATTTAATATCATCAAACATATGTGGTTTCAGTGGGCATTATGTAGTTGTAATTACATGGTTGGTTTTCCGCAGATGGCAGGGCTCAGGCTGACATGCTCATCTCCATAGAAGGAGATACGTTTACTGTATAACTTTCATTTTTGTTCCCTTTTAGTAACGTGTACTATTCGTTTGTGAAATAAAAATAGACACCTCAGAATCGTATTTCTTCCCAGGAAAGTTTTATCATGTCCCCTCTTTGTCAGACATTACATTATTACAAGGTAGAATTAACTGTTGATTTCATCACATTGGAAGTGAGATTTGGGGATCTCAATCCAAGGATAAAGGAAGTTGGCAAACCCAAGGCTTGTGGAATGCACGCAGCTTCATCTTATTCATCGAGTTTAGATATCCCAAAATTTCATCAACAATGGGTGAATGATTGTCTTTTTCTTTTGCCCTTTAGCCCTTTCAGGTGTCCCAAAGCCCCGCATCGCAGACATGATGTTCAATATTTGGTAAGAGAATCCTTCCATCTTCAGCAGATATACTTAAGAAACATTCCCTTGCTCGTTTTTGCTATCTTGTAATTACATATAATGTGATACTAATTTGATTTGCGTACTCCTGGTGTTGACCTCACAACTGTTGACAGTTCAATATGCCACATTCTTGTGTGAGAAGTTGTTACTGTATCTTTTATCAATTCCTTTTAGAAAAAAGAAATTACTAACATGTTAACATTATCATAATCCGAACTCCTTATTTCATACAAAAGAAACAGCAAGGACATACTTACATCTCAACATAATCAAAATCCAAACTCAAAGTCAATAAAACTAGGGCAAAATATGAACATATGAAACAAAGAAAGATTTACTCTGATACTCCTGAAAAATTACAAGGATGATGAGACCAGGTGTTCTGGAAGAGTAAACGTCTTCAGCTTCATCCTCTATGTAACCTCGGTCAATCCAAGTTTGTAATGTCAATTCACAACTAAGAATAAGATACAGTGTCTATGACTAACGACCATCAGATACATCCAGTTTGATATCGCTAAGAGAGATCAGATAGTTCTCGATGCGATACCCATAACGACTGAAAAACTTCCTATCTATCTTCGTCAACCAAAATCTTTTGGTTTTCTCTGTTACGAGTTTGTTCGTCATTTGCACCAAAACCGTGACAATGGGATAAGGAATGTTACTGATGTTATGGGCGCCTTTATTGATTGCAGAGTTTGGTAGTAAGATTTCCCAATGCAGACAGACAGACAGACAGACAGACATTCTTTATTTCCTCCTTGCAGAGATTTCATATCTTTTAAAAACATTTTACAAAATAAGTCTTATTTTATATGGAAATACATTTGAAAGTATATATACAATGTTTTTGATATTCTTATGATTACTTTTTACATGTACAATTCATAATTTTAAACTACTTGCAACATAATCTTTACATTATCGATTTGAACGCTAATGCACACTTAGATATACATTATATGTTAACCACTATAATATTTGGCTTTCCATTTCACGGACCATACCTTTGATATTTCTAGCCATGTTTATCATCACAGTTTCCCATTCTATATCAGTCAAACATACTTGTGAGCGATCACCAAGCAAAAAACTACATTGATCTTCAATGCTTAGTTCTGAAAATTTTACATATGACAAAACCTCAATCGCATTTATAACACCAGCCATCATTTTATCCCGCCTTAGGTATAAACCAGGACATTCAAGAATAAAATGTAGCATAATATCACTGCTTATTTTATCACAAATCTTACCTTTCACTGTTTCGTTTTCGGTGAATAACGAGTACTTAAATAATTCTACTGAATTCCGTACTAATTGTTGCCAAATTCGTTTGGTGCTTAAATGCAATATAAGAATTGCAAATTAAGGACAAGACTGACTCTTCTACATTAGTCACTTACTTGTATGGTGGTCATTTCCAACAACGTAACCAATACGGTAAGCTTTCCATGAATCTAAAATATGTGTAATGATTTCAATTTCCCTATTGTTATTAAATTTTCTATTTCTGGACAGTAGCGTGGTGGGTTTTTTTTATAGTGTATCTATTTCAATATGACAAGACCTGTGTCCGATATGACGGCATACGGTGTCGAGAGATGTTGTTTGTTGAGGATAATGAGGAGGTTTTTATATACAATGTTCCCATTTGAGAACGTGACTTTATTCGGATAGACAAATATTTACATGGCCGTTGTCGTCGGTGAAGCAAAAATTATTTTTTGAAACATTCATGAATCACCGGATAGATCATTTTTTGTTCTTATTTTGCTACGAATTTATCTAATTTATCTGTAAACATTTATGATACAAGTAATACACAAGACAAAATACAAAGACAGGTGAAACATTCAAATATATTGTTTGTTTTCATACACATTATTCTGAGTTGAAAATTAATGTTGTCTTGCTGCTGACAACATTGATTCGTAAATCAATGAAATCATACATATGTAATGAAGGGTTAAAAAGGTACTAAATCACGGTAATCCATTGTAACTCTCTACTCGAGCTCGATATTTCCATATATAATATATCCCTAGTGTCTGACGTATATATGAAGGCGCGTTCTATCAATGTAGGCTGATCGGTAAATCACTACCGCATACGTAAATAGTCCATATATAGGCAAACTCTATAATGCTAAGCAAACTAGCAATGTTCATATTTGATAGTAATTCGATTGCAATGACAACTAATACGAATATTTAATTAATAAAATATTACCTTTGTGACAAACTAACTGAAAATTGTCAGCTGCGCTGCTTGAATCGTGCGATGCAGTTGTGTATCTTGTCAATGTTCATTGTGCTGACGATGTTCGTATGGTAGTTGTGAAGGGTTGTACGATCCTCAAACCATAAATTTAAATGAGAGTCAGGTTGACAAGACATGGTAATGACAAACAAACTTCATATCGTAATAAAATGTTGTTTTTTTTTTAAAATTCTTTATTGATCAGAATATTTCTCATCAATCTGCATTTCTAAAATCCTGTGTTGTATTCTTTCCATCCGCAGTTGACTTCTAGCCGGGAAAAATGATATTTGTAACGACCCCAGAAAAAAGAATCAGCTGACACATATCTGCTGATTCATTGCCGCTAAGAGTTAGAAAGTCAGCAATATCAATAATTCAACGTAAAGCTTGATTCAATGCTCTACATGATGGTATCATAGCTAATAAAGTTAGCGGGTTGTGTACAAAAAACTGTAGATATAGAATTATTTAAGTCTGAAATGTGTTTCGCAATATTTCGCAAAGTTCCATAGAGCCAAGATTGAATTTACATGCAAGTCTACGTCTATTATCAAGTACACGTGATGTCTCAAATAATTGATTAAACCTTTACATGGACGTTATAAAAGAACTAGTAAACAGAAAACAACAGGATTAGCTAGAACACCAATATATAATATCTATAGTAAAATCTTTTGAGGTCGGTCTTTCTAGATATTCAAGGAGTGATTGACAAGTTGTGAGTCTTGTATTGAAGCAGTTAAATTAGAATATCCTTTTTTAGCTCTACTCTTCCTTGATCTTTTAAGGATGTGTACCTAAGACATGCGTTATTTGTCAGTTTATGGCGAAGATGTAGCACTCTAAAGTAAATAAGGCAAGTGACTTTTGCCAAATGATTCTATGTTTGCAAAAGACACCTAAGGACACCTAAGGATATCCATACTGATATGGTAACAACATGAGGGAATGATGCCACTTCATATGCCTACAGTAAAAAGGTGGATTGGGGAATTTCAGCGTGGCAGAGAGCATTGGGGATGAAGCCCGTCCTTGAAGGTCTGCTACTATTGCAGCGCCAGAAAAGTCAATGATATTTTATTGCTGGCAGGTGAGCTACAGAGAGATATATACCCAGTACAGTTTGGATTTCACATAAAAGAGTTCATTCCAGTCTTGTAAAAGATCGTGCATTGAGAACGCTCTCTGCACGTTGGGTACCAAGACTTTTGACAGTTGATCAGAAGCACACCAGACGGACTAATTTGAACCTTTTAGATCCTACCAAATTTTATGCAGAAGTTTGTAACTATGGATGAAACGTTGGTCCATCATTTCACCCCAGAGGCCGAACAACAGTTTGAACAATGGAAGTACCCATGGATTGAGCCTCCGCCTTATTCGCTTGATCTCGCTCTATCAGACTTTCATCTATTGCAAATATTTAAAAAGGCCATTTCCGTGATCCACTTTCGGTCTGATGATGAAGTCATACACGTAGTGGAGGTCTTGTTGAACGGAAAAGAAAAGGACGTCTTTGAAAATGGCATTGAGGCCCTGAATTTAGTTGAAATTCCAAACATTGCGTCTACGTGTATACTTGGCTTACGTCTACGTGTATACTCGGCTTACGTCTACATCTATACTCGGCTTACGTCTACGTGTATACTCGGCTTACGTCTACTTGTATACTCGGCTTACGTCTACGTGTATACTCGGCTTACGTCTACGTCTATACTCGGCTTACGTCTACGTGTATACTCGGCTTACGTCTACGTGTACACTCGGCTTACGTCTACGTGTATACTCGGCTTACGTCTACGTGTATACTTGGCCTACGTCTACGTCTATACTCGTCTTACGTCTAATTGTACACTCGGCTTACGTCTACGTTTATACTCGGCTTACGTCTACGTGTATACTCGGCTTACGTCTACGTCTACGTCTATACTCGTCTTACGTCTAATTGTACACTCGGCTTACGTCTACGTGTATACTCGGCTTACGTCTACGTCTATACTCGGCTTACGTCTACGTGTATACTCGGCTTACGTCTACGTCTATACTCGGCTTACGTCTACGTGTATACTCGGCTTACGTCTACGTCTATACTCGGCTTACGTCTACGTGTATACTCGGCTTACGTCTACGTGTACACTCGGCTTACGTCTACGTGTACACTCGGCTTACTTCTACGTGTATACTCGGCTTATTTCTACGTCTACACTCGGCTTACGTCTACGTTTATACTCGGCTTACGTCTACGTGTATACTCGGCCTACGTCTACGTCTATACTCGGCTTACGTCTAAGTGTATACTCGGCTTACGTCTACGTGTATACTCGGCCTACGTCTACGTCTATACTCGGCTTACGTCTACGTGTATACTCGGCTTACGTCTACGTGTACACTCGGCTTACGTCTACGTCTATACTCGGCTTACGTCTACGTGTATACTCGGCTTACGTCTTCGTGTATACTCGGCTTACGTCTACGTGTATACTCGGCTTACGTCTACGTTTATACTCGGCTTACGTCTACGTGTATACTCGGCCTACGTCTACGTCTACGTCTATACTCGTCTTACGTCTAATTGTACACTCGGCTTACGTCTACGTGTATACTCGGCTTACGTCTTCGTGTATACTCGGCTTACGTCTACTTGTATACTCGGCTTACGTCTACGTGTGTACTCGGCTTACGTCTATGTTTATACTCTGCTTACGTATACGTTTATACTCGGCTTACGTCTACGTGTATACTTGGCCTACGTCTACGTCTATACTCGTCTTACGTCTAATTGTACACTCGGCTTACGTCTACGTGTATACTCGGCTTACGTCTTCGTGTATACTCGGCTTACGTCTACTTGTATACTCGGCTTACGTCTACGTGTATACTCGGCTTACGTCTACTTGTATAATCGGCTTACGTCTACGTGTGTACTCGGCTTACGTCTATGTTTATACTCGGCTTACGTCTACGTGTATACTTGGCCTACGTCTACGTCTACGTCTATACTCGTCTTACGTCTAATTGTACACTCGGCTTACGTCTACGTTTATACTCGGCTTACGTGTACGTGTATACTCGGCCTACGTCTACGTCTACGTCTATACTCGTCTTACGTCTAATTGTTCACTCGGCTTACGTCTACGTCTATACTCGGCTTACGTCTACGTGTATACTCGGCCTGCGTCTACGTCTATACTCGCACTGGAGCAATAAAGGATTATCGCCATCAGAACTGAGTAAGAGTTAAACTCAAAATGAATAACGGTACAACTATAATAAGCATGATTGATACAGCGAACAATAGAAAGAAGGACATTCCTCAAATTACAAGATCATTCCGCTTTGAATGAGAATGGAGGAGAATGTTCTACGTGCCTATTGAATGTATGTGCGGTAAACCTACCCCTCCTATTATTCCCACATCTATAAAAATGATAAATGTTGGTAATTAAAATGGAATATTGATGTACGTAATGAACAGTCCTGGCCACACTTCAACATATCCGGGACTGATTCAGCTCGTCACTACGTTACCGCCCTCTGCTTGCTATTTTACAAATTGAAACGCAACATATTAGAGTCATTTATGTACCAGGCTTGTTTTACATGACAACATTTTGCTTATGATGGCGATTACAGATGCTGGATATCGATATACTACTGGGAAATAATATCAATAATTCACTGGCTATGCTAGACTAGACATGAACTGTTACACGCAATGGTCAATGTGTCCCAGCTCTTCGGCAGCATCACGACAGTGGCGTACCTTGGAGGTCAGCTCGTGAATCTATATCAAATTATAAAATCGTGGAAATCAAAATATTTGTTATCTATAGTTTCGTACTTATCCACATTTATGATCCCTTTTAGAACACCGTATCGTAGATAACGTGAGAAACACTATATGAAATGCCTTAGCACTCATTGACCTGTGAACTTTGTTGGAAATTTGTACTAGACGCATCAACATTACCGTAATGGGTTTATTTCCTTCTCTAATCTTAGCCACAAACTGCGTTATAGTCGCTTCCCTTATCCGTGTTACGAGAAAATCAAATGGATTAAGCTAAAGCTCCTTCTGGTGAACAGTGGCAACTAGTTTTGAGGTTTCATAGAATTATTGATGACGACGTAAAAACTATTCCTCCATCAGTTTGTTCATTGTCTATCACTTGTATCTATTGTCAACTGGACACATAGTAACTGCCGATTTAAGCATCATCCAAAATGTTATGTAACGCGTGCTTTCCATGAATGGTCAAAAATATCCTGAAACCAAATAACTTAAGTGGAATTTGAATGTTAAAATAATCATTGGTGAATCTGTGAAAAGCTATGCCTGAGAATATGTGAAACAAGAACATGCTCTATTGGATTCACTTTCTGAAAGATTTAAATTGATTCGGTACGTCAATCGTAAAAGTATTAGCATCTTGAAATATAAAATGAAAGCAAAACAAAGGTCGGCGTTCCTCGATCGTGATGTTAGATCCATACTTCAAAATTTGCCTGACAGGCATACCCGATTCGATAATACTAAGAATGTTAGTATGAAGACTGGGCGAACGTTTGGTTGAATAGCTGATAAAATAAAAGACATGAAACGTTGATTACATGGATTCTTTAGGAATCTAATACAAATGAGGGAGGTCCGTATCAGTATCGTTAGTATGCGATCTAAACGATTGAAATACTGACGCATGATTAGCCAGTATCACTGCTTTGGAATAATTGCATAATGTATTGGTGAGATTTCTTTTGTAAACAAGCGAATCATACCCGATTCAAACTAAAAGAACGCTTTCATTCTCTTCTTAGGTCATTTGACCCAAAGGGTCAGGATGACCTACAGGTATAGCTATTATGTTTCGTCCGTCGTCGTGTGTCGTCCCCCTTTGCGAAAACTTTCCATTCAAATAAATTCTTCTCAATAACCAAAGGAACCGGGGTGCTGATATTGGGTCTGTTGCATGATGGGGTGCGGTGCTACCAAAGTTTTTCATTTTGTTGGTCTTGACTTCTTTTCAAGGACACATGTGTCAAATATGTGAGGATCCTTAAACGACTTCTTCTCGAGAACGAAGAGGCCTAGGCGCTGATATAAGGCCTGTGGCATGCTGGGATATAGGGCTACCAAGTTTGTTGATATGTATAAACTTGACCGACTTTAAAGATAACAGGTGTCAAATGTGGGGAAATGTTTAAACAATTTCTCAATTACCAAAGGTCTATGGTGCAAATATTAGGCTTTATCATAAAGGGATGAAGTGCTACCAACATTGTTAAAATGAATGACCTTGACCGTTTAAGATCACAGGTGTCAAATGTGTTAAAATTTTTAAACGACTTCTTCTCAATAACCCAAAGGCCTAGGGCGCTGATATTGGGCCTGTTGCATGCTCGGATGAAGGACTAGCAAGTTGTTCATACTATTGATCTTGACCTAATTTCAAGGTAATGGGTGTCTTATATGTTCAGATTTTTAAACGAGCTCTTCTTAATAACCAAAAGGCTTAGCGTGCTGATATTGGACATGTGGCATGCTGAGATGGAATATCAGTTTTGTTCATGTGATTGCCTTTTCTCTTTCTAAACGTCACGGGGGTCAAATGTGATGAAATCTTCAACGAATTTTCAATAATAACAAGGTCCAGGCTGTTGATATTGGTTTTTTAATATAAGCGGATAAAGGGCAACACATTTTGTTAAAAAATTACCTTGACCCATATTTAAGGTCTTTTGGATTAAGTGAGTTGAGATCTTAAAATCTCTTTTTTTTTCAGCGAGCAATAGGTCCGGAGTAATGACATTTGTGTAGTAGCTTGTATGAACATATGTTTTCAAGTCTTCAAAAAATATTTTGTTATTAACCAACAATATCTTCTTTTTCAGCTGTAGATTAGCTGTGCCTCAGAGGATGAAATAATTAAAATCATTGAGTTTCTGGTTGACAATACCTTCGCTTAGTTCGGTAGTAAGATCTCCCAACATACTATCGACACGTCGTTTGTGAACTGAGCGTGCCCTTACGTTGCCGGACTTTTTGTTTAATATTCGAGACTGATTTTATCGAAGAACTCATGACAAAGTCCTTGCAATGACCTTTAATTTCAGTGTGAGAAAAAAAAACTGTTGACCATGTCCACCGTAAATTCTTCTTCACCAAGCGCTCTTTTCGAAGCCATCGTGGACAACGCTCTAAGCTATGTGATAAATATGATGTGTTCGATTTCTCATTTCTTATTTTCCCTATTGTCATTGATCCGATAGTCGATAATATTATAGGGATGGTTTATGGCCATGGCAGCAACCTTGCTAGATTTTTTCCTTGTATGATATGAGACGGACGTGTTTAATGCGTTTATCTGATGGTTTTAATGTTTTCAATTTTATCTCATTTTCACTAATATTCACCATGCTAGCAAAACTAATAAACTATATTTTAGAAATACGATAAAATTATATTAGAATATGATATGTCATAACGAAGAATGAAATAGCAAATTCCTTTAATAGTTATTTTACTGACATAGTCACAGAATACATATCTGAAACAAGTGATGAAACTCCTGCACATCATTTTCACAAAATTCAAAATTTTGTTTCTCAAAAGCTCCCTTCAAATACATTCAATGATATACCAAAGATTTCATACAATTTTGTTAGCAAATTCCTGAAATATCTTGACTGTAAGAAAGCTACGGGCCTAGATGGAATTTCAGTCAAATATCTGAGAATGTCAGCAGATTCTGTGTCTGATTCCGTAACAAAGCTATTAAACCTGTGTATTGAAATGAATGCTTTTCATGACCAATTCAAACATGCTAAAATAAATCCTGTCTTTAAAAAGGGTGAGACATGTTCAGTCAGTAATTATCGACCAATTTTCATTCTTCCAGTTTTGTCTGAACTTTTAGAGAAACATACTCAGTCTACTTTTTACCAGTTTTTAAACAGGCATAACTTACTCCTTGATAACCAGTCTGGTTTTCGTAACACGCACTCCTGTCAGACTGCCCTTACTGCTCTCACCAACCGATGGTATGATGAACTGGACAAAGGGAATCTTATAGGTGTAATGTATACAGACTTTCGTAAAGCCTTCGACCTAGTGAACCACAAGATCCTCCTTCAAAAAATGAAATTATCTGGCTGTTCCAAAAATACTATTAGTTTCTTTGCTTCCTACTTATCTTATCGACTCCAAAAAGTTTCATTCAGCAATGTACTCAGTAATTCCCTTGAAGTCAAAACTGGTGTTCCTCAAGGATCCATACTAGGACCCTTGATGTTTTTAGTATATGTTAATGACCTTCCACTTTGTTCAAATCAATGTGAACTCTTTATGTATGCGGATGATACGTCTTTGCAAAAAGCAGACAATAATATTAATGTCATTGAATCATGCCTGCAAGATGACTTTGACAAAGTTAGAAATTGGTGCAATGTCAATAAAATGGTTATAAATTCAGGAAAAAAAAACTAAAACCATGGTAATTGGTAGTAGGCAGAAGAAACAAAGGCTTTCCAAAGTTCTTGATTTCTCAGATGGTTATTGTAAGTTATAAAATGTCAAGAAAGAAAAACGTTTAGGTGTTATTACAGATGACATCTTATCCTGGGATATACAAGCTCAAGATATTTTAAATTGCTACAGCTTTGTGGAATCAAAAAATATCTTCCATTGTCAGCTAGAATCACCTATCATAATTGTTTTATTGTACAATTTATTGATTATTGCTCAAATATATGGGGACACTGCTCACAGAAACTAGTAAAGAAACTTGAGCGAGTCCAAAAAAGAGCACTGCGGATTATTTTGGATGTTGACTACGGTGTCCTAGTGCACAATTATTTGTCAAATTAAAGTGGTTGCCTTTCACCCACAGAGTTAAATACAATGAGTGTGTCTTAATGTTTAAGACAATGAACAACCTTTGTCCTGATTAATTAAAATGTAACACTCCAGTAAATAGTGTCCATGCCATTCAAACAAGATCTTCCACAATGGGAAAATTTGTTATACCCAAACACAAAACAGCTAAATACAAAAACTCCTTTAAATATAATGGGCCAACCCTCTGGAATGAGCTTCCAACAACTGTCACTGACAGTAAGTCACTAAGCTCCTTCAAAGTAAAATGTGGGAAGCATTTTAATCAAATCGATAGTCAGAATAACTAGAGTAGTCAGTGACTAAATTATCCTTGGCTTCTATTATACTGCTGGTTGTAATGTTATACATTTCATGTATTGAATTATGTATTCTTTTTTTTTTTTTTTTTTTTAGACTTTTAGCTTTCTATTTTACTATCTGTGATTATATATATAATCATAACATTCAAGCGGTCTCTTGTTTGAATCCATGCTATATTAGCGTATATTCTGGTAAATCTTACTCTTTGCCACATTGGCATATATGTATATTGGACACTAAGGTATTTAGTGTTTATAATCATACTTTATATGCCACATGAGATATTATGTATGCATGACTTTTAATACTTAATTTGTTATAATGAATACTCATGTATCTTTCATAATTCGGAAATTCTGTGATATCAATGTTATATTCTGTGATATTAACAAACATTTTGTAATGATCTATGTTTTAACCATGCTGTAAATACTGTATATTTCATATTTGCGACCACATGTGAGAAGAGTCTTTGACTCAATTTGTAATCGAATGAAAATAAAGTCTATTATTATTATTATTATTAACCGTGACATACTACAACGCTTTTCTTTCTCTTCAACTGTTATTATCAATCCTCAAACAATGTTCAGAGTCAAAAATTTGTGTGTTGCATTGTAAGTCTGGACACCAAATGTTACCACGGTTGATATTTGTAGCGATATGATATTAGATTATATTCACTTTGCAGACGATGGTGGCCATGGAAAAGACAATATGCAGCACATCAAGGCGTGCCAATCAGGGCTAGATCATCTGGAAAGAGAGCGCAATCAACTAAGAATGAAGAATACTCAGCTGATACAGACAAACACACAACTTTATGAAGTAATTTGTTTCCAGTGCTATGCGAGAAAAGCGTTTTTATGAATACTAACGAATTGTGTAATAAATTCTTAAATATGTAACATGTTTACGTATCCCGTACCACGGACGTACATAATGAAATTACAACTAATAAGATACTGTGCTGTAGTTCAGGACTTTCCATCAAAGTTCAGAGGAACTGTTTAACAAATTTAAAATGTGACCAGTTTTTAACAAATATCGTCACTATGTATACCGTATTACAGTAATATATAATATATCATTTCCTAGGAGCTGTACTAGGAATATACATGTATAGTGAAGGACATAGAAACATCACTTCTCAGTAATTGAATTTTATAAAGGATAACAGAAAACTTGCATGAATACAATTATGTTGAGGTCGTGAGTAAAAACAGTAAATTGTAACGCCCCAGTTATTTTTGATAAAAGAATGTGTTTAGACGAAAGTTTGTTTGCTTCTTGTTTTGATTTTGTTGTTTATTTTAAACCAACCAACTCTATTGGCTTCGCGTTATTAAAAAAACAAGAGGTCATCTGTAAAGATTCAGTCCTCAAGACATTTTTAAAATGCGCGAAACCTGTCCCTGACATTTTAAAAGTATCCTTTAAAGTTGTTGTTTATATTGACGAGAAGATTGAAATCATTTCAGATTACAGACAAGTTAATGTTATGATTCAATACAACAGCTAAATATATATTTTTTCATGTCAACTTCCCTATCATCAATCGCTGGTTGACAATACCTTTGACTTTGTGGATCCATTAGACTATTGGCATACTCGTGCTTAATCACGGTCAAGAGAGAATCTTCTACATTTCCGATCGATCTGCTCCGATATCTCCACCAAAAGAGTCTGAATAACGTGGCAATTGCAATTTCCATATTACGGCTGCTTGTTTCTACACAGCATCAACCCTTCTTCTCAACCTTTCCGCGTTGATATAAAAGGGCATGTTCCCAAACTAATGTATCTGTAAAAGACGCTGCAGGTGACAGCAAACAAACTTCATTTTGGTATACTAAGGTTGAGAGGGGAAATTTGCACATGGTACAGAAGCCATCATGATTTCATTTGGAAATATTATGTTTCCTTTTGCAACTGTTGTATTGTCCGATGCATGAGAGTATGGTCATTGGTGCCGTTGTTAAAACTCTGCCTCTCATTTAAGACCACAAGATCACTTGCCCGGATTTCTCTATAGGTACATAACAAGCGTCGACGGTAATGCAGAATGTTACATGACCGGAAGTCGTGGCCCTATTATGTTTGTTATATCTTGTTTTACCCGAGAGCCATCGACTAAGAGCGTGAATTTCGATTTTGATAATAAGCGCTTTGTGTATTGATAAAATACATCTTGTCAGTACATCAGAAATTCAATTTATATTTCCTCTCTAATCTGTCTGAAAGATAAATCTAAAATATCCAAAAATACATTTCAATGTGTCGTCAATGATCAAGTTAGTCATTTTGTTTAAGGTATTTATAATTGTTCTTTCATGAATCGTATGAGATTCAACACCGTGTCGTTATACCTCCCGTTCGATTGGAAATTTCTTGAAAATTTACAGATTGGCAACATAGTGTTCTGTTCGCTTGCAATAGGATATGATTGCATGCAACAAGACAGTTATTTATAACGAGCATCAATGCCATAACGTGACAATGAATTGGTTACATTTACATAATCTACAGATGCTGCCGTCTATAAATTTGACGTACGTGATGGCGGAGAGGTGAAGACCGGTGAGGATTTGTGTGGTATTTTTTTCTCTAATATCGCTATTTCTAGCGTCCAGTTCGGTAATATAATTGGCATTTGAATCCCTATACACGGATATATTTGATAAACTTATGGTCACTGAGTAGAGAAGTGGTGGACACAACTGCTCTGTGTTTTTTCTGTATATATATGCCTTTTTAGGTTGTATTTGACTGTGATTTTTGGCAGGCAGTACAATAATGCTGTGGGCTATCAGTTTGTGTAATTAGTTTCTGAAAATTGAATTTCAATTTGAGACTGTGTTGAAAAAGAAGTTTTGAATTCCTTTTTCTATACTGTGAGCTTCAGAGGTGAATAGTACTCAACAGCTTACCAGTGACTTTACCTGGACACACTGGACATTGAATAGCCACATACTTACTACACAATGGCTGGAACTGGTGGCAGTAGTAAGAACAAATCAGGGGTAGTAACCAGACATACAAGCACAGTTAAGGAGGATGATATCAGAGAGGACATAGCTATCATAAAGGAACAGGTAAAAGATGTGGCTAGGAAGGGGGACCAAATATCAGCAGCTATGGTCAAAACATCAGATTTTAGAGAGCTGGTACTGGAAATCATGACAGGTGTGAAGGAAGAGCTGGTTAAAGAGATGGATAAGAAATTAGGGGAAAAGACACAAAAGATGAGAGAGGAGATAGACAAATTAAACCTCCATAACCACAGACTACAGGAGTCCCTACAGGGAAAACAGACTGAAATAAATAGTCTTAGGAAACATCAGGCAGAGTGTGACAAGGAGTTACAAACCACAAGGAGAGAGCTTAAAGAGTTAAGAGACATTTCGGTCAGTGCTTTGAGAAAGGGGAATTATAATGAACAATACAGTAGACGGAATAACATCAAAGTCATGGATTTTGATGAATTATCAGGAGAAAATGCAGAGAGAGACAGAGAACTTGCCAAAGATTTCTGTGAGGAAGTTAAAAAAGTTGTGCATGCTGATATTACACCAGAGGACTTAGCAGCCATACATAGAATTCCGGGAAGAGACAGTACAAAACCAAGGCCAGTAGTTGTGAAATTTTGGCAGAAAGATGTCAGGAACTATGTCATGCGGAAATTGGAAACCTGAGGAAACAGAAAAAGATTGTACCAGGCAAGATCAGGCTGGTTGATGATGTCACAAAAGACAATGTAATGCTTATTAACAAACTAAAGGAGAAACATTTGGTTGACAGTGCATGGTACTACAATGGTAGAGTGTATGGACAGCGGGGAACGGTTCGAAAACAGATTGACTTATTAGAGAATGTGGAAGAGGTGTTTAAAATATAATAGTGCCAGAACTACAGTGAATATGAAATCACAGTAAGAAAATGTGTAAGTAACGAAAATGGATTTGAAATGCTTGGAAAACTATGATCACAAAACAATAAGGTAAGACTATATTTTTTGATGATATTCAGATAAACAAGCTGGTCTGCAGCCACTGTACAAGAGATTCCTTTCTTCTCTAAAATATTACATCAGACTAGAATCATAATTTTCATTTCTCAAAACATTTTTTTCAATTTTTTATTATTAGGTAATATGGTATATACATAAAGTGTGAGGGAATTGCATTGGTTGCTATGTGGGGTGTTTCTCGCTACCTTCAGTGCTTTTCCCTTAAAAAAAAAAAAAAAAAAAAACCTGGTAATGATTTAATGCCCAGATAATTATATTGGACAATATTATGTACAGTGTCAGAAAGGAATCCAATGTACGGTGTACAACTGGTATAAAGAAAAAAATGAGTGGTTGTTCTGAAATTTCTTACTCATCATTCATGGCTCATATCAACATTTTAAGTGTGATGTTGAAAGATTATGTTGTGTGTATTTACTTGTTTCTTGTTCCATATGTAAGATCAGATAACAGGGATGTGTGTGTGTGTGCATGTGTATCTCTTTAATTGATCACAGGAAAACATTGGGTGGAGTAGTTGGGGGACATTTGGATGGCCTTTATATGTATCTAGCATGTAAATATGGGTAGTATAAAACTATTATCTATGAATGTTAGGAGACTATACTCAGACAAATCTAAACGTAGAGATGTGTTTCATTGGGTCAAGCAAAAACGTGCAGATATTATTTATTTTCAGGAGACACACTGTGAGGAAAATGTGGAGAAAATTTGGGAAAGGGAATGGGGCTATAAATGTGTGTTTAGTAATTTCAATTCAAGATCAGCAGGTGTGGCAATCTGTCTTAGAAATATATTTGAATGTACAATACATGGTAGTAGAACAGACAATTCAGGGAGATTTATAATTTTGGATGTAACTATTAATAACAATCGACTTACACTAGCTAGTATATATGGTCCAACTCAGGATTGCCCAAACTTCTTTACAAATTTTCTTAATGATTTAAATGTATTCAACAATTCTTCTGTAATATTATGTGGTGGTTGGAATGTCGTACTGGATAAAGACATGGACACACACAACATTAGACATAATAACAATCCTAAAGCTCAGGAGAGGATAAAGGATATAATAGATACAGATGAACTTGTTGATCCATGGAGACAGTTTTATCCTGAATTGAAAAATTTCACTTGGAGACGAAAAAAACCCATACAGCAGAGTAGATTAGATTATTTCTTAATTTCAGATGACATACTTTCTTATACTAAAGATGCAAAGATTATGCCAGGTTATAAAACAGATCACTCAGCCATTGTATTAGAAATAAATTTTAAGAACACTGAAAGGGGGAGAGGATACTGGAAACACAACACATCACTTTTGGGGGACATAACCTATATACAAAAAGTCAAAAACTGCATTACTGAGACAATAGACGAATACTATGTAGAGGGAGACAAGGAATCATTAGAAAATATAGTATTAAGTATCAACGACCAATTGTTTTTTGAAATTTTGAAAATGAAAATAAGATCCATAACAATCACTTATTCAATAGCACAAGCAAAACAGAAAAGGAAACAGGAGAAATATTTAGAGATAGAAATTACAACATTAGAAACAAAAATGAATGTTAATGTTAATGATAATATATATGAACAGTTTGAGAGTAAGAAACAACAGCTTAGAAGAATTAATGTTAAGGTCAAAGTCAAACTGGTATGAAAATGGGGAGAAAGTCACAAAATATTTTTGCAATTTGGAAAAGAGAAATTATGTGAATAAATCTATATCAGAACTTATTACAGAACATGGGAATGTATTAGATAACCAGGAAGAAATACTGGGAGAGGAAGCTGATTTCTTCAAAAAATTATACACTAGTAGACTCCCAGACCCGGACTCTATTACAGATTCTCATTTTTTCCAACATCAGGTAAAACTTCAGGATACAGAAAAAGAGAAGTGTGAGGGTATTCTACGAATCGAGGAATTAGCTAAAGCATTAAAAAATAGGAAAAATGGCAAAAGCCCAGGGTCAGATGGATTTGGGGCTGAATTCTATAAGTTTTTCTGGAAAGATTTGGGAACATTTTTGGTCAGATCAATCAATTATTCATACACAACAGGGAGACTTTCAGAATTTCAAAATCAGGGTATAATTACATGTATTCCAAAAGAAAATAAAGATAGACGTTATTTGAAAAATTGGAGACCAATTTCACTTTTGAATGTAGACTACAAAATAGTTTCAGCTGCAATAGCAAACAGGATTAAAGAAACTCTCCCTAGTATGATAAGTGTAACCCAGACAGGTTTTATAAAAGGTAGATGTATAGCTGATAACACAAGACTATTGTATGATTTAATGTTTATGTTAGAAGAAAAAAACCAATCTGGATTATTGTATTTATTAGATTTTGAAAAGGCGTTTGATTCAATAGAATTGTGATTTATAGATAAAGCATTGGGGTCCTCAATTTTGGTGAGTCAATACGATCTTGGATTAAACTTGTTTATAAGAACTCAAAAAGTAGTGTTATTAACAATGGTCATTTATCTCCCTTTTTTAATTTAGAACGTGGATGTCGTCAAGGGGATCCACTTTCTCCATATCTGTTTATAATAGGTTTAGAACTTTTGTCTCTATCATTGAAATCTAATAATGGCATCAAAGGAATAGTTATGTCTGGAAACGAGTTTTTACTTGGACAATATGCAGACGACGCTTTTTTTGTTACTTGATGGCACAAGTCACACTCTTTACTCAGCAGTACGTACCTTAGAGAATTTTGCAGTTGTATCTGGACTAAAAATAAATTTAGATAAATCCAGTCTGTATCGGTTAGGAAATAAAAAGTACTCACAGGAAAGAATATGTGAAAATTTGAATCTTAAATGGTCTACAGCTAATTTTAGATTACTTGGTATTGTATTTTCACTAGATCTGCAAGAACTGGAAAGACTGAATTTCGAACTAAAATTACAACAAGTCAATAAACTTTTAAGATATTGGACCCACAGAGACCTCACCCTGATTGGACGAATTTCAATACTAAAAACACTTGTAATACCAATGTTTGTTCACTTATTTATAAGTCTCCCAAACCCATCACAATCTGTCATAAAAACTCAATAAAATTTTATTTAATTTTATATGGAACTTTACGTGTGAAAGAATTAAAAGAGACACACTCATTGCTAGTATTGGGGAAGGGGGCCTTAATATGACACACATAACATCTTTCATGAAATACCTCAAGGTTAAATGGATAAAGAAAATTTATGGGGATCAATTTGTTCCTTGGAGAGTACTGTTAAAGGACATAATACCTATTAGTGTAGAACTATTTTTCGAACTAGACCAGGTAAAGTTCAAAGAAATAGCAAATCACACCAAAAATCATTTTTGGAAGGATGTATGTAAAGCTCTGTCAGAATTACAAAGAGACCCAACAGCATTAGAAGAATATCTTGGTAAAAGTATCATTAACTTGGTGTCCTTTTGTCAGATGAAACACGGTTTTCAATGGAAACAATATGGACTTAATGTGATTGGTGACTTATTCCAAAACGGTGTAGTCAAGAGTTATAATGATTTTATAAATGTTCCTTGTCTTGATTACATCAAATATTTTTAATAGTTAACAAAGTTGATAGAAAATGGAGAATGGAATACAGGCAAAAAGTAATTGAGGGAAATACTATAACATCTGAGAAACAGGAAGACATAGTGTCAATCATCTTAACAAAAACACAGTTGAAATTTATTTATAGAGAATTTATTAAAAAAATTATGGTCAAACCACTATCAAATCAGGAGAAATGGTCGACAAAAATAAACCTGCCAATAGATGAGCATGTCGGAAGATACAACTGGGAGGGTGCTTACAAGAATCCATTTAATTGTACAGTTGAAAGTAAACTACAGACTTTTCAATACAAAATTTCTCACAGAATATTACCTACCAATTATATTTTAGAAAAAATAAATTTAGTTGAAGATAGCTTATGTACTTTTTGTAAGAGGGAGGAAGAAACAATTGAACATATCTTCACACAATGTTATTATACAGTAAAACTAATAGAAGAGTTCAACTTTTGGTATGCAGAGCATGACCATAAATATGATTCCATTTACTTTAATGACAGTGATATATTATTTGGTTACCCCGCTTTTGACTCACTAGTTAACCACTGTTTTCTTTTAATAAAATATTACATATATTGTTGCCGTATGAATGAGAGTATTCCTAAATTTTGCATTTGTAAGACTATTTTAAAGAGAACAATGAGATTGGAAAAGTATATTGCAGTCAGAAATAGGAATATAGTAGATTCTCAAAACAAATGGGGAATGTTTGAACAAATACTGAATAATGAAAGTACTAATTAAATTTATAAATGCAATAAGATTTCCAGATATTGAATATTGAAGTCCCTTTCGAGTTATTTGTATTTGAAATATATGTGTCACTTAATTGCTGAATGCCTATGGGGGCCAGTTCGAATGACCTCAATTATTCTTTTTTCCTGATGTTTAAGTGTTAGATGCACAGGCAATTATTATAAAGGAACAAAATTGTTGTAGTGTTAGAGATATGTACAAATTGTGTGCACTGTCCATCAATAGGTTATTTTGTGTTCTGTGTATGCACAAGTATGTACATATATATACTGTATGTATGTATGGGTGTGTGATGGTGTGTGCGTGAGGATGTATATAGATACATCATGAGAATGGGTATTTAAGTTTTTGTATGTCAGTAATTGAATTTTAACAATTATATAAATAAATCTTGCTAAAAATAATTATGTTATAAGGAGTGAAAGTGATGAATGTAGAATGAAAGCCCTCCTGTGTGATGGCAATATTTTGTAAAGGAGGTTGAACCCAGAGCTCCTCAACTCTGGCAGCCCCTAATAACGATTGCTGAGCTGAGGGATTAAAAAAAACCTTATTTTATCAGTTGTGAATTATACGATTTTAACGGAGGACAGGTGTGGTCTACGTGACATTGTGCACGTTTCTATTTATAGACATACATGTACATCAGGTATGTCTGAGCTTGGTTCATTTACGATTACACCTGAGCAAGCCGCAATGTATTCTAGTCCCATTAATCCATTCCGGTCAGATTTGCTCAAGAGGAAGACTTTGTGTAGTCCAGTGTCACCTAATGATACTATGGACACAGTTAATATACGGCTCACCACTTATGTGACAACGCTCGATCTCACTAAATCATCACCCCCGGCCAGCCCAGTCTGACGTATACATGTACACAGAATGTTCCATCACCCTCCATTGTCCTCAGCAACTAATGTTCTCGCCGGAATTTCTTTCGCAGTTCTCGCAAATGTTGGTACCTACTCTAGCCAATATGGTTTCATCTTTATTATTAGAGTCTAGAAGCCCCAAGTGGAGGCAGCCGTATAATTAGCATTATCTATCAGTGACTTACTGAAGTCGACAATTATTCAGTGTGTAACTCCGCTTCAAATTATCGTTGAGAGACAGGCGTCTGAGAATGAGTCTCCGAGAGACACAGTGAATACCCTTCAGAACGAGCTGGACGAGCAACAGCAGTACTCGAGGCGTACAGCCCTAAAATTTCATAACGTCCCCATTGTCTGTGCCGTCAAAGACTTTGACACTTATCAAGCCGTAATTAATATTTGTGAAGAAATTGGGGTTCATATCACACTCAACGATCTATCGCGCACCCACACTCAAAAAGTCCGTTACAAGAAGGTTGCTATTATAGCACGTGTTATTAAGTATACAGACCGTCAACGTGTCTATAGTGCGAAATCCAGTCTGAGACCCAACAAGGACAAATTGTTTATCACGGAGTCTTTGGCTAGATACCGCCAGAGTATTGTAAACCGTCTAGGCGAAGTATGGAAGGACAATATAATTGCCTCTCACTGGATTATGGATGGTCGGATTTTTGTGACACTGATAGTGTCGCATGCCTGTGTCGATCGCATTATCTCGGAAGCCACATTTTCTAATTCGGACCCATTGCGTCCAAACTCCTCTCTACCAAGCAGTGTGTCCTCCAGCACATCAATCACGCGCAGCATGGATGTTGCCAGCGGAACGGGTACCACCAGCGGTACATTGGCCACTAGCGACACATCAACCGCCAACGGTATGTCAATCCCAAGCGATATGTCTAGGGTCAGCGGTATGTCTACTACTTGTGGTACATAAACCACTTGCGGTATGTCGACCACGTGTACAGCTACCAGCGGTATGTCTACTACTAGTGGTACATAAACCACTTGCGGTATGTCGACCACGTGTACAGCTACCAGCGGTATGTCTACTAGTAGTGGTACATAAACCACTTGCGGTATGTCGACCACGTGTACAGCTACCAGCGGTATGTCTACTACTAGTGGTACATAAACCCCTTGCAGTATGTCAACCACGTGTACAACTACAAGCGGTATGTCTACTTAGTGATGGTTTCGATCACGTTCTGACGTCACCAGATGTTGCCACAGTCTGAGTTACGTTTTTGCTCCGTTCTGGAGAGGGGGATTGGGTTAGTTTCTGATTATCTCCTGAAGGATTGGGGTTGCTACCACCGATAGGTGACTATAGACTTGTTTTGCTTTCATTATTTACAAAATATAATTATATTATTTATGTACACATATTTGTACCTATGCATCATTTAGTTCATTAATTTTGCCCAAAACGCCATTCTGATACAAATTTGTCTCACTCAATTACAGTGTCACCCGACTTGTCAGTACACTGCCTCATATATTGTCAATTTCTATGTAAGGCCAGTGATCAGTAGCCGTCTTTAAAATATGTGTAGATAATAAGGAAATATATTCAAATGTTTAATTATTGCTTGTGTCGCTGGTCTTTCCGGATTCCAACGGTAATGTGGAATGTATACCTAAGTACGGATGGAACGAATACGGAGAAAGCAATCGTGGCACGAGAAGTGACGAACATTTTGGAAGTTGAAAGTACTGGAAATTGATCAGTTTATTATTGAAGCTGTCTGTATCCGGAAACCACCTACACGATCCAAACATGTATTGATAATCCTTTATTTTACTTTCTACTCGTTATTGTATTATCTGATCATTTGACAATTATTTTACACAATGGTCTCTAATCGTATACCTTTTAAGACGGGTGACACAGCATATTTGTATGTATTCCAGTTCAATTCCTACACACTTTTTCATCAGTGTATATTTTCATACATCACATGATCATGCATTTTTTGCTACATTTTGTATTATATACTTTTTTCTATTTCTTTCCTCCCCTTACATTTTCCCCTCCCTCAAACCCATTCTTTTCCTGAATGACCCCCTTGTTCGTACCAATCTACAGTCCCGTTCTGGTTGCCCGTCGGTCGATGCCATGTACATGATCTCCTTTGTTTGTTATTTTATAGATTGTGGGTAATTCTATTGAACTGTGCAGGGCTTCGATCGGATTGTTCCACTGTAAATATTATTTAACCACTACTTCATCAAAAAATTCTTTTGGTATCACTACAATATTAACATTACTTGCTATTTTGATAAATGTCAACTTGTGTCCTGCCGTAAGAGTAATACGGAGAACTATAAACAATGTATTAATTGAATCTGATTTCCCCTTTATTCTTATCATGCTCCTGCTCAGTGGAGATATCGAAACGAACCCTGGCCCTGACAAATTTGATTTAAGTGTTCTTCACTTAAATATCAGAAGTATTAGAAACAAATTATGTCATCTAGAC
The DNA here is from genome assembly GCF_031769215.1 of Ylistrum balloti. Lineage (NCBI taxonomy): Eukaryota > Metazoa > Mollusca > Bivalvia > Pectinida > Pectinidae > Ylistrum > Ylistrum balloti. The sequence goes on along the minus strand of NW_026782224.1, from coordinate 792,565 downwards.
AATATCATTACCGACTTCGATATTTTGTTCTCAGTTCTTTATTAGTATACAATACTTTTATGTTTATTCTATTGCAAATATTGTAAAATTGCATGTATTACATGTAAGTTTTTATATCTAAATATTATATTGACCTCGTACATTACCTATGTATGTTACATCTTAAGTAGTATTTTATATATCTATGTCTATTAATTATAAGGAACCATCCCTTAATCGGGTAATAACAATAATTAATCGTTATGATTTACAAAAGTTTTCAATTACTAGTTTTATCAGATCTCAATGATCTATTTTTTATTTTTTTGGAAATGTTATCTTGAAATGTTACAAATTGTGCTGTTTTACATATCATTATCCTTAGAGAGTTCCAAATCAATTATGTTTTCAACATATTCACACAACTTTTATTCACATACTATTTGGAGAGTTTCGCCTACGTGATATTACACGAGGATTTAAATGTTTAAACTCTACCATTTTATGTCAAAGTCAGTGACGTGGTTGTACACGCACAATATTCATATGAAAGACTTTGTTACTCATAAGACATATTTACACAAATACATATTTACACAAATACATATTTCTATGCGGATGAAACATTCCCGATACATTTATATATCAATAACTTAATGATAAGGAACTTTCTGATTTTATTTCATTTTCTCATCAATTGTACTAGTCATAGCCTTATTGTGAGCGTGACGTCATGACTTAGCATAAAAGACGGTGGTACGTCGTAACTAAGTATATTTACATATTTTTTCATTCATTAATTGTAACACAGCACAATGAAAACATTTGTCGATAATTGAAATTTATCAAAGTCGAGCGAAAGCCTTACTATCCACTTGATTTTTTTTTTCTCTTCTCTGCGTTTTTTTTTATCAAAATGTACATCGTTAACAAGCAAGTTTCATGGTTATTCATGGTTTTATTACAAAGGGACGTAACGAACTATTAATATTTTCATAGATGATGTCAAAATTATAACTAATTTGAAATCAATTTTATACAAAGGGACGAATGAACTATTAAAAGTTAATATGTAAGTTAAATTAAACTATCCAAAACTGTATTCTACTAGACATAAGTCAGACGTGTTGTCCAGAAGCCAGAACATACTTTCTGTTAATAATCTATCACACATGTCCAGTATACATTCGCTCCCGGGTTAATTACATAAGCTTACCAATACCGTCTAGAAGGACAGGTCAGCAAAACCTTAGCTTGTCGTAAACAACCTAATCTACCACTATGTGTGTGTATTAGACCATGTAAATAACTCATGTATTATCCACTTCTTGTTAGCAAATATGTAATATTAGATTATCAATGTCTACGACTTTTAGTATAAATACGACTAGGTTTCTAGCCAGTCGTCGAATCGGTTCCTGAAGGCATGCGAGTGTACCACCTCTCCATGTCTACACACAATAAATTTACATCAACCTAAACAGCGTTTGGATTTCTTCATCTCCACTCAACACTGCACCACTCTTCATTCTCAACAAAGAAGTTCACCTACTTCACATTATTGGCGCCGTGACTTCACTTATTGGCACCGTGACACTACTTCACATTACGTGTTACTCCTACATCAGCGACACTACTAGATCCTATTTTCGTTTCTAATAATATTAAGTGTCTCAATAGCGGTGTGTTAGGGGTTGACAACACTATTAGCGACCATAAAGCTACCTATTTATCTATGGCCTTTTCGTACAATTGTAAGTGTGCCTATAACAGGCAAGTTTGGAATTATAAAAAAAAAGCTGATTTTGATAAACTAAATAATCTGCTGAGTAGGGATGATTGGCATGCAGTTATTATGGATGCTCCTTCCATTGATTCCGCTACTTCTAATTTTACTTGTAAATTTTTAGAAATTGTTCGTACTTGTATTCCTAACTACGATGTAACGATCCGTACGTCTGATAAACCATGGTTAGACTCAACTTAACGTAAACAATGTCAAATTCGTGAAAAACTCAGGAAGAAGGCTCTAAGTACTAGTAATTCTAGTGATCGGAAGAATTATCAGAAAGCCAGAAATACCGTAAATGATATGAAAAAGGAAGCCAAAGCACGTTTTTACTGTAATCTTGAGTCACACGTTGATGAATCAAGAAATGCTAGCCCCCGTTACTTTTGGAAAATACTTAAAAGTTTTACGTCTTTACGCTTCCTTCACTTCAGTATGTTGAGAATGGTAATCATAAGTATGCATACGACGACCAAGAAAAAGCCGAAGTACTTAATGACCACTTTTCTTCCATATCTAACATTGATGTTACTGGTGCAAATTTACCCCCTTTTCTTAGCAAATGTTTCAATACCTTAACTGATATTATTGTTACTGAAAAAGATGTATTTGATGTTTTGTCAGTTCCTGATACTGGTAAAGCAGTTGGCCCTGATAAAATCAGTCACCGTATGCTTAAAGCTACGACAAGAACATGGTCGATTCCTTTATAATTATTATGTATTTTTAGCCTTTTGTAGTCAACATTTTGGTAAGCAACCCCTAATTTACAAGCTTTAAAAATAGGTTTAAAAGTCACTAATGTCATAAATAGTGTGATATATTGACTAAAATCAAAGTACACAAGATTCAGGACTTGTATTCTATTGGTAACACTAACTTGAAGATAGTGATCTCCTGTTCATTTATGTCAACTTTCTACCACACAAATATCATCATAGTGAATCAATATAGTGTTCACCAAGTATAGATTTTAATATTGAGATTCGGGCTGAGATCTGGGATATCTTCCTTCATGTGAAAATTCGGTGAGCAATTCATATTCTAAGGTTATTGTCATTGAATTTCAATTGCTTTATTCAGAGATTAAAAGTCAATGAGTGTATAACATATTATATATTGACTAAAATGAAGTGAATCCCTAAAATCATATGATATTTCCGTGCAACAAAATTATTCAGAAACATGTAAATGATTTGTCCTCCTTTACAATTACATACAATACCCACGTATAACAAACTGTTCACGATGAAAGAGTAACGTTATGACGACTAGGCGGACTGTGTGCGGTATTTGTGGGTGTATTTCAATATATCAGATTAAATGTTAAACCAATCAATGGTAAATGTTTACTTGATACCAAATATGTACCGGGACAAACCGTTGACAATTTTATATCGGAACTCTCTCATGTATAATTTAATGAACGTTACGCTTCATAAGCCTACACTAACAAATTGTTTATAAATGCTGTGTTAATGATATTTATCGTTCAGAATTCACATACAATTTGAAGTAAAACCTAGGATAACAGGACAGAATCATGCCTCGCTGGACGCTACTCTGTATAGGAATGACCATGGCTTTGTTATTACACAGTTCTACGGTTCTTGGTAAGTAAACTATAGTATTTCCGTTACTTTAAATACTTTATAGCACAAGTTTCGTGTGTTAATATGTTTATATGGTTTGAACATTTGGTACTTCTGATCCATTCTGATCTCTTTCCACTTCGGAATCATCTGTTTCAATAGAGTATGTGAATAACTACAACTATATGATTACTACCGTGCGACATACAGAAGGAATAGAAATTTCGTTTTGTAATAAACAAGCATAAAGAATATACTATACCGATGCGGTTTAACTATTTACATCAGGTTGACAATATCACCAATACTTAGTTCACGTGATATAGTTATGAAGGTAGAATTACATTTGTCAGCGTTCCAAATCAGACAGGAAAGTTTCCATCAATATTTGAGTTGAATGCAGAACATTCTGCTGTTACATGTATATGTTTTTTATGGTTAGTAGATTTATCGATATGTTATCAAATTATTTCTCTCTTCAGCCAATGGTCATGGTTTAACTGGCCTGATGTCCCTTTCTATGTGTAGACAAGAACGTTCCGCAGAGCTGCTGCAGTTGAGAAAGACCAACGCATTATTAAGGAAAGTTGTGTGTGGTCTATGTTATGCACAAAACACGTTTTTTTTTTGTGATCACCTTTGCAATTGATTTATGCCGGAAGTTTGATACTCAGAGTGACAGCTCACATTTACGATACTAATGACTCCAATCACTTTGGATTTCCCTCAGTCACCTCCTCGGCTTCAATATTTAAGCCCCTTGCATCACCGACTAGTTCTAGAAGGATGAAACAGTTGTATGATGCTGTTAAAAACCATTTCTGGCTTTGCTGTATCTAGCTCTAGACTTACAGTTAAAGGTGCTATTCACTTAAGTGTCTTTTGTACAACCTACGATCAGGAACACAGCCATATTACGATATTTGCGAGACTGTTTTCATCAACACAACGTTCTGGTGTTACTTAAAGTATCCTTCATCAGAGTCGATAGTTAAAAGATCAACCAAATAGCCTGGAAACTTGTCATCAGTGTTATCAAACATTGTCACTGCGCACTACAACTTTTCGCAGCAATTGTCAACAGTTACACGTGTGTTACATTAACGTATATAGTAGCCGTATAAGTCACGTGATTTCATTTCTGTGAGTAATTGGAATGACGGTTCATAATAAATAACTCGATTTAGGTAGCAAGCAACAAACTCAGTTAACATGTCATAATGTTCATCATTTTTTATAATAAAATGTTTCTATACGACAACGATTTCTTTAATATATTTACGTGTGTGTGTGTGTGGGGGGGGGGGGGTGTAGGGCGTGGGTTACAGGGTTTGGTATAATGGAAATATTCAATTTTTTCTGATGTACACAAATACACAAACAGAATGTTCTCATTATTAGAAGAACAAAAACTGTCGTGATGTTATCAATTTTTCGCGGTCGTATTAAATATGTCTATATAAACTAATGTGGGTGACATCCATATTTAGTGTTCTGAAATCATACCACATAGCGACCGGATGCAATTTACGCTAACTATTTAAAAATTCAATAAACGGATTGAAAAAAACCTGTTGGAACTACGCATACAAATTAACATCATGTACAGAGAAGAAGGGAGATAAATTGATAAATACCACAGGCTAACAACAATCTTACAAGCCTACACAAAAACATCAAGAGTGTATCGAAATTCAGCAGACCGTAACGAATTTAGCACGTCCGAATTCTTAATAGCGATTAGGACTACAGGGACATAATGAACAATATTTTCGGTAGCTTTGTTCATGTTGACAATCCAGGCTTGCCAGGAAAATCACGCTTTGCTTCGTTTTGAAGACGTGTTGAAATCCTGCTTTTGTTATTCTATATATACCACAGGAAAAAGTCTTAAACGCGATGTTTCAAACCATTCATTTCAAAATACACTATTTTAAGAATCAGCAAAGTAATGTCGGGTATTACATTTTGTAAATTATGATAATCAAATTAGGTTTCCGTACCCTTTCAACTAATTGTTTTTAAATAATTTTAGATGATATCGTTGTGAATCATGAGAAAGGTAACGTATATTGAACGTATGTAAAACAGATCCACTACACCAGAATACATTAGCTTTAGAATTTTCCCATGTTACAGCTTTAGTTTTCCTTTTATTTATTGCGAAAATTTTGCTACGTAGTTGGGTTTTTTTTAACTTTAACACCTCTCGATAGGTTGCTTTTATTCAATGCATTCCATTTTAAGTGGAACAAACATGTCTGCTAATGACTCTTCACCAACATACACGACTTCAGGAAAACAATATTAAAATACACCTAAGAGAGGGGACGGTGGGAGTGTCTTTGTCTCAAAATGGAACATTTAAATGTCACTATGTTCAAAGTGTACAGCATATTTAAATGAGTTATTTAAAAATGCAAATTAGATTTTACCCGATGTTTTCGGTCTACGCTAGATTAGATACTACATATTATAAGAAAAGTAATAAACAAGGACTAGAAAGGTTAGTTTTTAATTTGAGAGTGATTGGAACATAAACAACTGCAGATTAACTTATTACCTTTTTATTTTCTATTAAACCCTTTTTGCATTATTGTTGAAACTAAAATGAACTTGTTTATATTTCATTAAATAAGATGTCACCAGCCAGTAACAAAGACTTAAAGTAAGGATGTGCTTTTGTAAGGATTATACATAATTCATGGAAAAAGTTAACACATACTGAAAGAATCATTTTATATTGTAATACGGGCTATTTAAAAAACCCACGAAGAATGCATACTTCGTTTCTTCAATAAGAGATCACACTTGTGTAATGTATACTCTGTGTGTGTGTGTGTGTGTGTGTGTGTGTGTGAGGGTGTGTGTGTGTGTGTGTGTGTGTGTGTGTGTGTGTGTGTGTGTGTGTGTGTGTGTGTGTGTGTGTGTGTGTGTGTGTGTGTGTGTGTGTGTGTGTGTGTGTGTGTGTGTGTGTGGGGTGTGTTTGTGTGTGTATGTGTGTGTGTGTGTGTGTGTGTATGGGGGCGTGTGGGGTATGTGTGGTGTATGTGTGGGTGGGGGTGGGGGTGGGGTGTGAGTGTGGGAGATTCCGATTCAGATCACAAAACACTTCGTATCATTCCTCTAGAACCCTTATTGTGCCCTTTTTATCTTGGGACCAACCAGATTTTGGGATTAGATATATGTATAAGAATAATTCATGATGTTCAAAAGCCCAAGGAGAGGCAGAGATAGCGGGGGACACTCCGATGTTTTGGGGTTGGTTTCTGAATTGTGAAACACCCAATGTTAAAATATTCTGGTGTCATGCAGTTCTAAACTAAGTAATATGTAAGTGTGTTTTTGTCTATAAAATGTTTTGAGTAAAACGTGAACATTAAAGAAATCTGTTTCTCCATTGATCTACATATAGGTGCACGAACATGTTCTCACGTCATTTTAAATGAACATCACTTATGCTCAAATTCTGATGTTATTTATAAAATACCATAACTTGTATTTTAAAAAAAGATGTCATCTTTAAATGACCATCATTTGTATTTAAATCCAGGTGTCATTGAAAATGGCTATCACTCGTATCAAAATTCAGATGTCATTAATCAATGACCATCAACTGAATTTAAATTCTGATGTCATTTATGGATGACCATCATCTGTATTTAAAGGACCGTTTTCAGTTAATGTTTTTCATTCAGAAAACAACTAGATACTTATTGTATGATTTTGTTTTGCATTTAACATTATTTAGAAATATTACATTCATTTCATTAACATCCCAGTTCCAGATATCAATCCATGCACTTATCAGATTATTTCATTTTTCAAAATTCATTGAAATCCATCTAATAACTACAGCCATTCTTCTATTCATTTCACTTTAGACTTTTTCGTTACAAATTTTATTTCATATTCTGTTTTTCTGAAATAATAAAATTATTTTCAAATTGAATATTTTGTTTTAGTTTTGTTTTATGAAGACATGGATCGCCAGTAGTGTATTGAAGTTTAAGAAAAGTTGTACAAGGATTTTTATATATAAAACGCAAGAAATGAAGCCTAATTTAATGTCAGATATGGCCATCATCAGATTGAAAACATTGATAATGGTAAAAATAAGGGGGAATGTGATAAGATAGAAAATACTAACCTTTAAAACTTCTACATCATTGTGCAATATGAAGTCGGAGTTGTTCGCATGTTGGTTCCGTTGCTCTAACATTACTCAATCAGATAAACCATATTGTACATGACGGTTGTAGTCGATGAAGCAGAAGACGCTTTCTATTCCGGAACGCTTAGTATTATTCTTTATCCTTATACTTTTTCACGAATTTTCCTTCAAAAATTTCTTTGGGCCGTGTTTTGTCCCATTTTTATTCAATTGGCCGATCGACAGCTTTTGATTGACAGTGCGGTTTAGCCAATCAGATCGCGGGTAGTATTCGCCTCTTTGTTTACGTTTCGCTACTCCGACATTCTCCGACAATGGTGATACGTTGCTGCAGGGGAACTTGCAACACCGATTTCGCTACCCCGAGCGATTATAGGGAGGTGTTGTGTTCATACCGTTTCCCAAATCTCAGATGAAGCATGAGAAGTGCAAATCTTGGCTCCGATTGTGCGGACGGCCTAAGTATCAACTTAACGAGGAGATCCTGCGGTGTTCTTCTAAAGGAAAGCATTTTTTTATGTCTGCTCAAAAGTGCGTAAATATTCACAGACTCACGTGTACAATATTGCAATGAACATCAGTATTTGTTTTTCACTCAAAATTTTGCTAGCATAAGTTTTATAATCCTCTCTCATGTGCTAATAAGTCGCATGTTAATGTGTGTATTTATAAACAAGCTTGATTTGGGACTGACCATTTTCGGATATTTATTGACTGAAGGGAAATGAAATTATCTGGACATGTTTCTGCTCTTTTAAAAAGTTTTACTTTGTGAACGGTCTGTGATAAAATGAGTGTTTACTGTTATGGTTAAACAGTTGAAATAAAATCTTAAAGTCTTCCAATAAGGTATTAATATTCTTGATGAAAAAAAAACCCCATTAACATGATATAAATAAAAACAACAAAAAATTAAGAATTTAATGCCAGTTTAGAAAGTAACCATTATATCAGTGATGTATCTTGGTGGCCATTTTATAAAGACTTTCTATGACTGTAAAAGCAAACTTGTTTTGTTTACCACTTCCTTCCCACTTGAAACAGAGGTGAAAGAAATTGCTGCTGCCGGGATTCAAACCCACCCGGCCCTCTGCACCCTTCTGGTCGTGGAGCCTACGCTCTACCAACTGAGCTAACCCTGCGTTGCGACTGTTTTTATTTTTATTTCATTAATTCTGCTCCATAGAAAACTATCACACCACTTGACCTTTGTTTTGTTTTTAATTATTAGCAAAAATGTAAAGAGGAAAAAAACATAAACAGATTCAACATTGTGTGGTGTTTAAAGGGTATCTTCAGCGAAAAATATTTTTTTATATATGAAAATATAGGCTACTGTGACCACTTTACAAGAAATAAAAATTTTCAAAGATGAACCATAAAAGTGACATTGACTGTTAAAATGGCAAAATTATCGATTTCACGGAAACAGTTGAGTAAAAATCTGAAAACCCGATAAGTGACCAGTGAAGACACAGTATACCAAAAGAGACTGAAATCGACTCGATTTAACATGGCGAGTATAGGGAAATGAAAGTACGTGACTACTTAAATGGACTATTTTAAGTCATTCAAGGAGGAAAGGGGCTAAAAAATAGATATACATAATTTTAGATTATTAAATTCCCTAACGACCGGTATATTTCATTATTTCATTATTGCACTGCTACCACATATAAAATTAGTTTAAAAAGTACTCGTCTGAAAAACGGATCGTAGTAATGTGGCGACTTACTGGGTTCTGGCAATATGCGTCAAATGAAAAAGACAGTTTTTACTCCTTCAACAACGGAAAGGGCTGTAATTCATAGATACAAATTTAGTATTTTGAATTCCCTATTGATTGGTGTATATATTGTCTTTGAATAAATGCAGTGATTTGCCATATTAACCTTATTTGAAAAGGAAAACCTCATACATATTCGACTGAGAACGGGTCGTAGATGGTATATATCCCCAAATTTTTCCGCTGACTGGGGAAAACATGGCCACTAATTTCAACTGTATCATCGTCTCTTGTTTGGAAGGACGCTCGTTGAAAGTATGACCCAGACACGAAACCGTTCGCTTTTAATTTTTCTTCAACGATACGCTAGAAGTATAATTAAGTCCGATATCATCGGGAATGACGTTCAATGCTGACGACACTTTGTTTGTCGGAGATGGTGAGAGTAGCCTCCCTTTATTTTCGGTAAGCGTGGTTATCTTTGCGTTGTCGATCGGCCAATTTGAGATTGAATTCAGATTATATTAATACATTTGTACTTTCTTGTTCTTTAACACGATGAATTTATAAACCGTGAACAGATTAAGAGAAAATAGGAGAGAACAAAATATCTATGTAAACTCCTTATACAATAGTGAATTCAAGTTTTACATTCATCTCTGAAGGTACGAGGTAACCCAATTATTATTCAGTACAAATTCAAGTAATTATATGTTTTATCATTATTACATACATGTACATTATCTAAAGTAAACTCTTGATATATGGATCAATACTAGGATGTTATCATGGACAACTAGTCAAATTTTAATTTGTAATAAAAAGTACCTTATCCAAGTATGATAATTCAAAGGACACATCGCTGTTAATTCGATATTAAAGGGCCTGCTGCCATTATCACGATTTTCGTGCAAGAAGTCAGCAACTCTAAATACAAGGTTTCTGAAGATGTATGTTGATGGGGAAAATATGGATAAGTTTTACGGTCGTCATAATGACCTCATTGTGAAATATTATATTTCCTTGAATGAAAGGAAGCAGAGAGTGCTTGATGCTCATTAATTTGCCTGTTGGTTTCGTTGTTATTTACCTTGTTCTTTTTTTGAGAACGTGACATAAGTTACCCAGATTGACAAAGATTTACATCGCGGGTGTCATCGATGAACCAAATGACGCCAAATAACGCGTATTCTTTCGAAAACGGTCACGTGAGTGTAATCATTCAGAGTCTGGTGAAAACATAAGTTATATCAATTTCATATCCTTAAAGAACAGATTTATGTATAACGGCTTGTAGGCATACCTACACATCAGGATGCAGTCATGCATAGGATTTACGTAAAGTTACCGAACCAAGGACCGCAACTCCAGCAGAAATTACAGTTTAGGTTGACGTATGAAATTATTTAAAGTTCATAAAAAGGGAAGACAAAGATCAGGGACATCAACATTTCCCCCTTGAGATTTGATTTAAATGTTTACGTCGCCCTTCAATGTAGGGTGATCGAACATCTTTATCAATAACGAAAACATTAGCTTGAATCAGGGCCAACAACCGCATTAACGTAACCACCAGGTGTGCTATAGGGCAACAAAGTAATGTCACATTAATGGAACCACCAGGCGTACTAGAGGGAAACAAAGTGATGTCATATTAATGGAACCACCAGGCGTACTATAGGGCAACAAAGTCATGTCATATTAATGAAACCACAAGCCGTAGTACAGGGCAACAAAGTAATGTCACATTAATGGAACCACCAGGCGTACTATAGGGAAACAAAGTAATGTCACATTAATGGAACCACCAGGCGTAGTGTAGGACATCAAACACAAAAACAAATGTTATACATGATATACATGCCACAAATCTAAATCTAAAAGTACCATGGTGTATTATGATATAGTTCACTGACAACAGTTTAAATGAATGTCATAAATATTCTCAATTGTCAATCCATAATATTTGCTCTATCATTCCTTGTGTGTAAATGTATAACACACTGTTGGTTGTGATTAGTACAACATACTGTTGGTTGTGATTAGTATAACATGCTGTTAGTTGTGATTAGTATAACATACTGTTGGTTGTGATTAGTATAACATACTGTTGGTTGTGATTAGTATAACATACTGTTGGTTGTGATTAGTATAACATACTGTTGGTTGTATAACATGCTGTTGGTTGTATAACATACTGTTGGTTGTGATTAGTATAACACACTGTTGGTTGTGATTAGTATAACATACTGTTGGTTGTGATTAGTATAACATACTGTTGGTTGTGATTAGTACAACATACTGTTGGTTGTGATTAGTACAACATACTGTTGGTTGTGATTAGTACAACATACTGTTGGTTGTATAACATACTGTTGGTTGTGATTAGTATAACATGATGTTGGTTGTGATTAGTACAACATACTGTTGGTTGTATAACATATTGTTGGTTGTGATTAGTATAACATACTGTTGGTTGTGATTAGTATAACATACTGTTGGTTGTGATTAGTATAACATACTGTTGGTTGTGATTAGTATAACATACTGTTGGTTGTGATTAGTATAACATACTGTTGGTTGTGATTAGTATAACATACTGTTGGTTGTGATTAGTATAACATACTGTTGGTTGTAAAACAAACTGTTGGTTGTGATTAGTATAACATACTGTTGGTTGTGATTAGTATAACATACTGTTGGTTGTGATTAGTATAACATACTGGTGGTTGTATAACATACTGTTGGTTGTGATTAGTATAACATACTGTTGGTTGTGATTAGTATAACATACTGTTGGTTGTGATTAGTATAACATACTGTTGGTTGTGATTAGTATAACATACTGTTGGTTGTATAGCATACTGTTGGTTGTGATTAGTATACTGTTGGTTGTGATTAGTATAACATACTGTTGGTTGTGATTAGTATAACATACTGTTGGTTGTGATTAGTATAACATACTGTTGGTTGTGATTAGTATAACATACTGTTGGTTGTGATTAGTATAACATACTGTTGGTTGTGATTAGTATAACATACTGTTGGTTGTATAGCATACTGTTGGTTGTGATTAGTATTACATACTGTTGGTTGTGATTAGTATAACATACTGTTGGTTGTGATTAGTATAACATACTGGTGGTTGTATAACATACTGTTGGTTGTGATTAGTATAACATACTGTTGGTTGTGATTAGTATAACATACTGTTGGTTGTGATTAGTATAACATACTGTTGGTTGTGATTAGTATAACATACTGTTGGTTGTATAGCATACTGTTGGTTGTGATTAGTATTACATACTGTTGGTTGTGATTAGTATAACATACTGTTGGTTGTGATTAGTATAACATACTGTTGGTTGTGATTAGTATAACATACTGTTGGTTGTATAGCATACTGTTGGTTGTGATTAGTATTACATACTGTTGGTTGTGATTAGTATAACATACTGTTGGTTGTGATTAGTATAACATACTGTTGGTTGTGATTAGTACAACATACTGTTGGTTGTGATTAGTATAACATACTGTTGGTTGTGATTAGTACAACATACTGTTGGTTGTGATTAGTATAACATACTGTTGGTTGTGATTAGTATAACATACTGTTGGTTGTGATTAGTATAACATACTGTTGGTTGTGATTAGTATAACATACTGTTGGTTGTGATTAGTATAACATACTGTTGGTTGTGATTAGTATAACATACTGTTGGTTGTATAGCATACTGTTGGTTGTGATTAGTATTACATACTGTTGGTTGTGATTAGTATAACATACTGTTGGTTGTGATTAGTATAACATACTGGTGGTTGTATAACATACTGTTGGTTGTGATTAGTATAACATACTGTTGGTTGTGATTAGTATAACATACTGTTGGTTGTGATTAGTATAACATACTGTTGGTTGTGATTAGTATAACATACTGTTGGTTGTATAGCATACTGTTGGTTGTGATTAGTATTACATACTGTTGGTTGTGATTAGTATAACATACTGTTGGTTGTGATTAGTATAACATACTGTTGGTTGTGATTAGTATAACATACTGTTGGTTGTGATTAGTATAACATACTGTTGGTTGTATAACATACTGTTGGTTGTGATTAGTATAACATACTGTTGGTTGTGATTAGTATAACATACTGTTGGTTGTGATTAGTATAACATACTGTTGGTTGTGATTAGTATAACATACTGTTGGTTGTATAACATACTGTTGGTTGTGATTAGTATAACATACTGTTGGTTGTGATTAGTATAACATGCTGTTGGTTGTGATTAGTATAACATACTGTTGGTTGTGATTAGTATAACATACTGTTGGTTGTGATTAGTATAACATACTGTTGGTTGTATAACATACTGTTGGTTGTGATTAGTATAACATACTGTTGGTTGTGATTAGTATAACATACTGTTGGTTGTGATTAGTATAACATACTGTTGGTTGTGATTAGTACAACATACTGTTGGTTGTGATTAGTACAACATACTGTTGGTTGTATAACATACTGTTGGTTGTATAACATACTGTTGGTTGTATAACATACTGTTGGTTGTGATTAGTATAACATACTGTTGGTTGTGATTAGTATAACATACTGTTGGTTGTGATTAGTATAACATACTGTTGGTTGTATAACATACTGTTGGTTGTGATTAGTATAACATACTGTTGGTTGTGATTAGTATAACATACTGTTGGTTGTGATTAGTATATCATTCTCTTTGTTTTCATTACTCTAATCAGTGGTTTTAGTTGGAATTGAGGAAGAAATCTGTTCTATGCAGCGATGTAAGGGAAGTAACTCTGATAAGAATACTGCCCTTATATGGATTAATAAAAAAACAGAATCAAGGGAAGTAACTCTGGTAACAATAATCCCGTAATATGGATGAATAAAAAGACGCAATCATTCAATTGGATTTATTATATTGATGCATCAAAATACAGGACAGATTTTTTAAAATGTACAAATTAGCAAATACACATTAATATGTTGTATTACCTGTACATTCTACAATGGACAAAAAATACATGATGGTGATGAAAGTAATTGTCTCGCCTCCTTACACATTATTATTTACTGAATGAAAGTTGCGGAACAAATTTTGAGTCCTAATATATATTCCATCTACTTTCATGTGTACTCGATTTAAACAACACAGAGTGGATTAAACCTTGTGGTTGTTACAAACAATTGGTTATGATGATTTATAAATTAATATATATTATGTGTACTATTTGTGTTTTAACTCTGTTATATAATTCCGTATTCTCTGATGTAAAGAATCTGTCAAATATGTACAAACCACGTGATTATTTAAATGATGTTCATGTTGTATATAAACAATTATATCACTTTACGTTTTTAGAGAATGTAACAAAGTGATATTTTGTATCATTTCAATCTTTCAACCGCCATTGTTATGATTATCTTGTGATTAGTCAATGAAGACTCTAAATATAACAGCTCTACACGACAACAACTCGAGAACTAAAAGTTGATCTTAATATATTGCAACTATTGTTTTTCTGTTGCGTTTCGAAGAGTGAGCCATGTATTGTCAAGTTATTAAATGAAAATGAGGAAATGACACAGTTAAAATGGGAAAGATATTTGATTAACCTATGTTAAATATAAACTAGCCTTTTTTAAGAGAAAAGAACAGAACACGTTGCTTCAGTCTTTGTAAAAACAGATAAAATATCTATTCCCAAATTTGTTTCACACTTCTCTAAACAAAACTGGATTCAAAGCTGGAACTCTCTAGCGTTCCTAAGCTTAAAGTAAAACTCATCTTTGTCTATACCGGAACTCTCTATCGTTCCTAAGCTTACAGTAAAACTCATCTTTGTCTATACCGGAACTCTCTAGCGTTCCTAAGCTTACAGTAAAACTCATCTTTGTCTATACCGAAAATGTCTAGCGTTCCTAAGCTTACAGTAAAACTCATCTTTGTCTATACCGGAACTCTCTAGCGTTCCTAAGCTTACAGTAAAACTCATCTTTGTCTATACCGGAACTCTCTAGCGTTCCTAAGCTTACAGTAAAACTCATCTTTGTCTATACCGAAAATGTCTAGCGTTCCTAAGCTTACAGTAAACCACAACTTTGTCTATACCGAACTCTCTAGCGTTCCTAAGCTTACAGTAAAACTCATCTTTGTCTATACCGAAACTCTCTAGCGTTCCTAAGCTATATTTCTGTACGTGTCACATTTGTATAAATGCCGCAAATCAAAACAGGAAATAACTTATTGTCGTAAATAAGAGACAACACGTATTAGATGTACGGAGGAGTTGAACAACAATGATAAAATTTGAGAAATGTGATTGTTTTCGTTAATCCTGGTTGTATGACATGACAGTCGTTTAGGAACACTTTGGTAAGCTACTTCCGGCGCCACCTTTGGAAAACCCAGCCAATATCGCACCTCCTCCACTAAAACAGAATCCAATAAGGAGGATGCATATGTTCCGGACCCCCTGTCAATATACAATTTCAGGAATACATCATAATGTCACTTTTAAAGTTAACATGTACAACATCGACTTACTACATACATTCATCACTGTACGTCTCTGGAAACTAGTTTCGTTTCTTGTATATTGAACTTCGTTTTAATGTATATAGATGTTACACGGAATAAACAAAGTTAGAAAAAAAATATTGATTTCAATTATTACAGTAAACGTGATGTTACTAAGACTGAATTATATTTAAGTTCTAAGCCCATTGTTCTCTGAAATGTTTTTGTTTCTATGGAAACAAATCCACTCAGAATGATCACTTTCCAAAAACACACAAGTGTGTACTTTCGTTTTTGTCCGATATAATGTTTAATGTGACGAGAAGGGAAAGTGATGAAAATAACATTCTTCGTTTATGTGAGTTTGTATAGATTAAATCCTCCTTACACATGCGAAAGAATTTTTTTCACTAAAACGTTCTCACTTCGTACAATGTTGTATATATATAGTTAAGATTTATATTTCAATTAGACTGGTTGTACATTGTATAACTAAAATTTAACCTTTCAGCACTGAGTGAAAAAGAAAATTTAAATACGGTTTAATAAATGAAAAATATTTCTCTAGTTCCATCTGAAAATATTATGTACTGGATATGAAAGTTTAGCCATATTTAGACTCTGACCATGTAAAGGTCGAAGGTCATTCATTTGAACATGTAACAAGCCAAAAACATTACAGTATCCTTGACGTTTCCAGTTATTGAGAAGAAATCGTCTAAAGACTTGAACCTCGTGACTTTGAAAATCTATCAGGATCCTGTAGTCCTTCAGTCAAGCAGTCTACAAGTCTGGCGTTTAAGAAAAGAAGTCGTTTTAAAGGATTTGAAGACACATGGGGACGAAAAAACCCGATGTTTGTATTCAAATTCCTGAATTAGATAATTCATGCGTGGAAAAGAAAATTGCGTTCCAACCTTAATCTCCTTGAAGACAAACACTCCCCATACTGAAGCTATCACTGCAGGAATAGTTGTAACAATAGGAAATGCCACGGCATTTGACAAGACCTTGTTAGCGAGGAACCTGTTTGGTACACAAAAGTGTAATGTCAAATTATTGATACAATGAGATATAACACAATACTTCTCAGTACAGTGTGTCAGCAGATATGCATCAATTGTCAACGATTCTATTTAAGCAGAATGCATGTTTTATAAACAGTGACTTCCACAGATTCAATCAAAATCGGACATATTCGGATTAATATTTTTTAAGAAAGCGTCAAAAGAGGAGTTGGCAAAAAGACAATTGTAGTTTCGATAAAAAATATGTATGGAATGTTATATCAATTGGACAAGTCTGTGTATACTTAACATAATGGATCAGGAAAAAAATAATCTATCAGTTGCCTATGTCACAAAAAATCAGAGATTTATAGGTACCAACAGGAGGTGATTATCAACAAACAGAAACAAAAGGGAACATTGTTCACATCAACAAACAGAAACAAAAGGGGACATTGTTCACATCAACAAACAGAAACAAAAGGGAACATTGTTCACATCAACAAACAGAAACAAAAGGGGACATTGTTCACATCAACAAACAGAAACAAAAGGGAACATTGTTCACATCAACAAACAGAAACAAAAGGGGACATTGTTCACATCAACAAACAGAAACAAAAGGGGACATTGTTCACACCAACAAACAGAAACAGAAGGGAACACTGTTCATATCAACAAACAAAAGGGAACATTGTTCATATCAACAAACAGAAACAAAAGGGAACATTGTTCACATCAACAAACAGAAACAAAAGGGAACATTGTTCACATCAACAAACAGAAACAAAAGGGGACATTGTTCACATCAACAAACAGAAACAGAAGGGAACATTGTTCACATCAACAAACAGAAACAAAAGGGAACATTGTTCACATCAACAAACAGAAACAAAAGGGAACATTGTTCACATCAACAAACAGAAACAGAAGGGAACATTGTTCACATCAACAAACAGAAACAAAAGGGAACATTGTTCACATCAACAAACAGAAACAAAAGGGAACATTGTTCACATCAACAAACAGAAACAAAAGGGAACATTGTTCACATCAACAAACAGAAACAAAAGGGAACATTGTTCACATCAACAAACAGAAACAAAAGGGGACATTGTTCATACCAACAAACAGAAACAGAAGGGAACATTGTTCATATCAACAAACAAAAGGGAACATTGTTCACATCAACAAACAGAAACAAAAGGGAACATTGTTCACATCAACAAACAGAAACAAAAGGGAACATTGTTCATATCAACAAACAGAAACAAAAGGGAACATTGTTCATATCAACAAACAGAAACAAAAGGGAACATTGTTCACATCAACAACCAGAAACAGAAGGGGACATTGTTCACATCAACAAACAGAAACAGAAGGGAACATTGTTCACATCAACAAACAGAAACAAAAGGGAACATTGTTCACATCAACAAACAGAAACAAAAGGGGACATTGTTCATACCAACAAACAGAAACAAAAGGGAACATTGTTCATATCAACAAACAAAAGGGAACATTGTTCATATCAACAAACAAAAGGGAACATTGTTCATATCAACAAACAGAAACAAAAGGGAACATTGTTCACATCAACAAACAGAAACAAAAGGGAACATTGTTCACATCAACAAACAGAAACAAAAGGGAACATTGTTCACATCAACAAACAGAAACAAAAAGGGAACATTGTTCATATCAACAAACAGAAACAAAAGGGAACATTGTTCACATCAACAAACAGAAACAAAAGGGAACATTGTTCACATCAACAAACAGAAACAAAAGGGAACATTGTTCATATCAACAAACAGAAACAAAAGGGAACATTGTTCACATCAACAAACAGAAACAAAAGGGAACATTGTTCACATCAACAAACAGAAACAAAAGGGAACATTGTTCACATCAACAAACAGAAACAAAAGGGAACATTGTTCACATCAAACAAACAAACAAAACAAAAGGGAACATTGTTCACATCAACAAACAGAAACAAAAGGGAACATTGTTCACATCAACAAACAGAAACAAAAGGGAACATTGTTCACATCAACAAACAGAAACAAAAGGGAACATTGTTCACATCAACAAACAGAAACAAAAGGGAACATTGTTCACATCAACAAACAGAAACAAAAGGGAACATTGTTCACATCAACAAACAGAAACAAAAGGGAACATTGTTCACATCAACAAACAGAAACAAAAGGGAACATTGTTCATATCAACAAACAGAAACAAAAGGGAACATTGTTCATATCAACAAACAAAAGGGAACATTGTTCATATCAACAAACAGAAACAAAAGGGAACATTGTTCACATCAACAAACAAAAGGGAACATTGTTCATATCAACAAACAAACAAAAGGGAACATTGTTCATATCAACAAACAGAAACAAAAGGGAACATTGTTCACATCAACAAACAGAAACAAAAGGGAACATTGTTCATATCAACAAACAGAAACAAAAGGGAACATTGTTCATATCAACAGAACAGGAAAAAATAACATTGTTACAACAACATCATGTTATCAACAAAATTGTACATCTGTACGCTATCAAGTATTGTCCATTTCTTGGTTACATTATATGACAAACAGGCCCATAGTCAAATTAAAAAAAGAAACAGACTCATATTCAAATTAAAATAAAACAGATGCTAACCCATAGTCAAATTAAAATAAAAACAGAAACAGACCCATACTTCAATTAAAAAGAAAACAAAACAAAATGTCTGGAAACCGGCATCTGGACAGACAACAGACAGACGGATGGGCGGAGACAAATATAGTCCCCTCCGGCTTCACCGGTAGGGGACTAACTAGTGCATAAATGAACAAAAGAAAGATTTACATGGAGACTCCTGAAAAAAGTACAAGGAGAGTATGTCCAGGCGTTCCGGAAGAGTAAGCGTCTTCTGCTTTATCGACAACTCCCGCCATAAAGAGTACAGGAGAAATGAGTGAAAACATTTGAATGAACTTACCATTTTGACTTGCACCGTTCACATTATCCTGTACGTATGTTGCTCCGGTAAACATCTGTCCGTAAAGTACGCCCGATATAAGTGACAGCCCAATACCCCTGAAATACACATTCGGTGTCAAGTACGCCCGATATATACACATTCGGTGTCAAGTACTCCCGTTACATACACATTCGGTGTCAAGTACTCCCGTTACATACATATTCGGTGTCAAGTACGCCCGATATATACACATTCGGTGTCAAGTACTCCCGTTACATACACATTCGGTGTCAAGTACGCCCGATATATACACATTCGGTGTCAAGTACTCCCGATATAAGTGACAGTCCAATACCCCTGAAAATACACATTCGGTGTCAAGTACTCCCGTTATATACACATTCGGTGTCAAGTACTCCCGTTATATACACATTCGGTGTCAAGTACGCCCGATATAAGTGACAGTCCAATACCCCTGAAAATACACATTCGGTGTCAAGTACGCCCGATATATACACATTTGGTGTCAAGTACTCCCGTTATATACACATTCGGTGTCAAGTACTCCCGTTACATACACATTCGGTGTCAAGTACGCCCGATATATACACATTCGGTGTCAAGTACGCCCGATATATACACATTCGGTGTCAAGTACTCCCGTTACATACACATTCGGTGTCAAATACTCCCGTTACATACACATTCGGTGTCAAGTACGCCCGATATATACACATTCGGTGTCAAGTACTCCCGTTACATACACATTCGGTGTCAAGTACTCCCGTTACATACACATTCGGTGTCAAGTACTCCAGTTACATACACATTCGGTGTCAAGTACTCCCGTTACATACACATTCGGTGTCAAGTACTCCCGTTACATACACATTCGGTGTCAAGTACGCCCGATATATACACATTCGGTGTCAAGTACTCCCGTTACATACACATTCGGTGTCAAGTACTCCCGTTACATACACATTCGGTGTCAAGTACGCCCGATATATACACATTCGGTGTCAAGTACTCCCGTTACATACACATTCGGTGTCAAGTACTCCCGTTACATACACATTCGGTGTCAAGTACGCCCGTTATATACACATTCGGTGTCAAGTACTCCCGTTACATACACATTCGGTGTCAAGTACTCCCGTTATATACACATTCGGTGTCAAGTACTCCCGTTACATACACATTCGGTGTCAAGTACTCCCGTTACATACACATTCGGTGTCAAGTACGCCCGTTACATACACATTCGGTGTCAAGTACTCCCGTTACATACACATTCGGTGTCAAGTACTCCCGTTACATACACATTCGGTGTCAAGTACTCCCGTTACATACACATTCGGTGTCAAGTACTCCCATACACATACATACACATTCGGTGTCAAGTACTCCCGTTACATACACATTCGGTGTCAAGTACTCCCGTTACATACACATTCGGTGTCAAGTACTCCCGTTACATACACATTCGGTGTCAAGTACTCCCGTTACATACACATTCGGTGTCAAGTACGCCCGATATATACACATTCGGTGTCAAGTACTCCCGTTATATACACATTCGGTGTCAAGTACGCCCGATATATACACATTCGGTGTCAAGTACTCCCGTTATATACACATTCGGTGTCAAGTACTCCCGTTATATACACATTCGGTGTCAAGTACGCCCGATATATACACATTCGGTGTCAAGTACTCCCGTTATATACACATTCGGTGTCAAGTACGCCCGATATATACACATTCGGTGTCAAGTACGCCCGATATATACACATTCGGTGTCAAGTACTCCCGTTATATACACATTCGGTGTCAAGTACGCCCGATATATACACATTCGGTGTCAAGTACTCCCGTTACATACACATTCGGTGTCAAGTACTCCCGTTACATACACATTCGGTGTCAAGTACTCCCGTTACATACACATTCGGTGTCAAGTACTCCCGTTACATACACATTCGGTGTCAAGTACTCCCGTTACATACACATTCGGTGTCAAGTACTCCCGTTACATACACATTCGGTGTCAAGTACTCCCGCCCATTCGGTGTCAAGTACACCCGTTATATACACATTCGGTGTCAAGTACTCCCGTTACATACACATTCGGTGTCAAGTACTCCCGTTACATACACATTCGGTGTCAAGTACTCCCGTTATATACACATTCGGTGTCAAGTACTCCCGTTATATACACATTCGGTGTCAAGTACTCCCGTTATATACACATTCGGTGTCAAGTACGCCCGATATATACACATTCGGTGTCAAGTACTCCCGTTATATACACATTCGGTGTCAAGTACGCCCGATATATACACATTCGGTGTCAAGTACTCCCGTTATATACACATTCGGTGTCAAGTACGCCCGA
Source organism: Ylistrum balloti (assembly GCF_031769215.1). Lineage (NCBI taxonomy): Eukaryota > Metazoa > Mollusca > Bivalvia > Pectinida > Pectinidae > Ylistrum > Ylistrum balloti. The sequence continues at coordinate 770,374 of NW_026782224.1, read as the reverse complement.
TATATACACATTCGGTGTCAAGTACTCCCGTTACATACACATTCGGTGTCAAGTACTCCCGTTATATACACATTCGGTGTCAAGTACGCCCGATATATACACATTCGGTGTCAAGTACTCCCGTTATATACACATTCGGTGTCAAGTACGCCCGATATATACACATTCGGTGTCAAGTACTCCCGTTATATACACATTCGGTGTCAAGTACTCCCGTTATATACACATTCGGTGTCAAGTACTCCCGTTACATACACATTCGGTGTCAAGTACTCCCGTTATATACACATTCGGTGTCAAGTACTCCCGTATACATACACGTACGCCCGATATATACACATTCGGTGTCAAGTACTCCCGTTATATACACATTCGGTGTCAAGTACTCCCGTTACATACACATTCGGTGTCAAGTACTCCCGTTACATACACATTCGGTGTCAAGTACTCCCGATATATACACATTCGGTGTCAAGTACGCCCGATATATACACATTCGGTGTCAAGTACTCCCGTTATATACACATTCGGTGTCAAGTACTCCCGTTATATACACATTCGGTGTCAAGTACGCCCGATATATACACATTCGGTGTCAAGTACTCCCGTTATATACACATACCAGAACACTTACCGCCGGTAACTAGGAATACGCTGTGAAGTACTCCCGTTATATACACATTCGGTGTCAAGTACGCCCGATATATACACATTCGGTGTATATATATACACATTCGGTGTCAAGTACTCCCGTATATACACATTCGGTGTCAAGTACGCCCGATATATACACATTCGGTGTCAAGTACTCCCGTTATATACACATTCGGTGTCAAGTACTCCCGTTATATACACATTCGGTGTCAAGTACGCCCGATATATACACATTCGGTGTCAAGTACTCCCGTTATATACACATACGGTGTCAAGTACTCCCGTTATATACACATTCAGTGTCAAGTACTCCCGATATATACCCGATATATACACATTCGGTGTCAAGTACTCCCGTTATATACACATTCTGTGTCAAGTACTCCCGTTATATACACATTCGGTGTCAAGTACGCAAGTACGCCCGATATATACACATTCGGTGTCAAGTACTCCCGTTACATACACATTCGGTGTCAAGTACTCCCGTTACATACACATTCGGTGTCAAGTACGCCCGATATAAGTAACAGTCCAATACCCCTGAAAATACACATTCGTGGTCCATAAACAGGAGTAGCCGAAGATTATATAAACTTTTTTTCACAGATGTTTTACCGGTATTAAAGTGATTATTTCAGTTTTTATATTCACATTGCAAACTCACTAGAATAATAATAAACTTTGTTTATTTTACAACAATTGCGAAGCAAGTTTTTTTCTCTTACATTAATCACTCTTGTTGGCCCGGATGTAAGCGCGCGAGGGGTATTAGTGTAGGAGGAAACCGGAGTACCCGGGGCAAAACCCACGTGGTCGGGCAGGTGACCCCATACCTTTTCATATCCATTCCGGAAATCGAACCCCGGACGGCTAGGTGAAAGGCGAATGCGTTACCACTGTGCCACCCGACCATCCAATAGAACCCAATATCATCAAATGCATATGAAATTTTCACATTCAGTTACTTTATATATGCGAAAATTCCGTGAAAAATTTCGGACATTGTTACACATTTAATGAAGGAAGATGATGTTTGAGTTGTTCCCTCTGCGGGTCTCGAACTGACGATCTATGGCACCAAATCGCCTAGTCAAGCAATGCCAAACAGCCTAACCAATACACCATCCTCACGACACACCCAATAAAGGAAGCTGTAATGACCATCGTGGCAAATTGTCTAATTACTTGATACGATCACCTGGTAGCTTATTCATACTTGGATACGAGTTGTACAAATAGCACACTTCGAATTCAGGTCTATATACAGATATACAGGATTGCACGAAGAACACACAAGCTAATACCGCGCCTTTCAATATAGTCCAGCGTTTAAGGGAGACAATACTTCACTTTGTGGGGAAAGCGTGCAATTTTTTTTGTAGGTAACGCATCCCAATACAAGTCATTTTCGATTAGGACCCACTTCAGAAACGCCCCCTGGTGGCGGCCATCTTGAAAATCAATATGGCGGCAAACTGGTGCATGTATTCCTCAATAACTCCGTTGTTAAGGTAAATACACACGTATTTTCAATGGCTACCCCCAATGTTTTCATGGTCAGAGAGTTATATGAAACTACTCGTGACTTCCTGTTGTGTCCGCCATCTTTGATTTCAAGATGGCCGCCACCAGGGGGTGTTTCTGAAGTGGGCCCTAATCGAAAATGACTTGTATCATGCTTTCCCTACAAAGTGAAGTATTGCTTGAAATATGGCTCTTAACAACTGGACTGATATAATTAGATAGAGTATAGCAAACTGATGTGAATCGGTATAATAGAGGCTTTATTGTCTTCCTGGGACTCATCAATGATGCTAATCATCTTTAAAGTTGAAACCTGCGAGATAACTCAGAAATTTAAATGAATAGAATGTTTGCATTAAGATTTGCCAAAACAACTGAATATTAAAAATGTTTAGATTTTAAAATCCAGTTATATATTGGTTTCTATTCTGTTCAAGATTCAACGTTCAGCATAAAAAACAACGAATGATAAGATCAATATTCAAGGGTTTTTCACGTAAAAGACATAATTCTGTTGTTGATAATGAATGGTTTATACAAAGCAACCTTACACGACCCGTTTCTTCAGTGGTGACATCCTGTCAATGAACGACTCGTCTGGGTCCAATCCCTGCACGTCAAACCGGTTTACAGAACTATTCTGTAATATACATTTATTCAGTGATATCAAACATAAATTATCACCGCTTTGGTACACGTAATGCACAATATTAACCCAGGTAGTAGAGAACTACGGACGTGATACACAACATTAACCCAGGTAGTAGAGAACTACGGACGCGATATAAAACATTAACCCAGGCAGTAGAGAACTACGGACGTGATACACAACATTACCCCAGGCAGTAGAGAACTACGGACGTGATACACAACATTAACACAGGCAGTAGAGAACTACGGACGTGATACACAACATTAACCAAGGTAGTAGAGAACTACGGACGTGATACACAACATTAACCCAGGTAGAAGAGATATACGGACGTGATACACAACATTAACCCAGGCAGTAGAGAACTACGGACGTGATACACAGCATTAACCAAGGTAGTAGAGAACTACGGACGTGATACACAACATTAACCCAGGCAGTAGAGAACTACGGACGTGATACACAACATTAACCAAGGTAGTAGAGAACTACGGACGTGATACACAACATTAACCCAGGTAGAAGAGATATAGGGACGTGATACACAACATTAACCCAGGCAGTAGAGAACTACGGACGTGATACACAACATTAACCAAGGTAGTAGAGAACTACGGACGTGATACACAACATTAACCCAGGCAGTAGAGAACTATGGACGTGATACACAACATTAACCCAGGTAGAAGAGATATAGGGACATGATACACAACATTAACCAAAGTTGTAGAGAACTACGGACGTGATACACAACATTAACCCAGGCAGTAGAGAACTACGGACGTGATACACAACATTAACACAGGCAGTAGAGAACTACGGACGTGATACACAACATTAACACAGGCAGTAGAGAACTACGGACGTGATACACAACATTAACCCAGGCAGTAGAGAACTACGGACGTGATACACAACATTAACCCAGGCAGTAGAGAACTGCGGACGTGATACACCACATAACCCATTAAGCAATGAAGTATGGACGTAATTCACGAGATACTAGCCCTTTTCCTGTTGAAGACTCGGTCATTCTGTGTACTAGTTGTTGTATAGAGATCTTCAGTAGTACTGGAGCCATAGCTTGTTGTCTAAAACATAGCACACATCAATACAGGTATTTTAAAGATAGTTTAATCTTTGTATAGGTATGATGGCTCAACGGTTAGATCTACATTTCGTTTCAACCTCGAGGGCTATAAGATGGATATAAGTGGTTTGCCTTCAAGTCACTTTATTATCATTTCAAGGTGTTTCCTTCACGGACATTTCATTTTGAATGTGAAACATAAATTTGCAGTGTAAAAATAACAGCTTTCGACAGGAATTAACACATTCCTGCTATGGACTCTCCAAGAACAGAAATAACAATGAAAGGAACACGAGAACTGCAGTTCGGAATATCATAAAGATGTATGTCATATCTGTGTCATTTTTCGAAACCAATCATTCTTAAAACTGATCAGCTCTTAAAACCAAACGAAATTGCGGTGTACGGGATAGTATCATCTCGTCATAAAGGACCTGATCCCTCTCAATACCGAATATCGATCCAGTCTTGTGTGCGAAATGATTATAATATTCATTGTATATTTTCTAATCAAATGAAGAACAATATCAAAATTAAACAACTATACTTTCATCAAAATGCCGGTGGTTACGATTCAGAATTAGGCTCATATGATGACCAATAGCAGTCCGGCATCAAATCTAGATACCATACAGATCTCCTGCAGTAAATACAGTATTGAATATTAAAACTGGCCGTACATGTACCCTTACCTATATTTACGAGGTATACACATGTTTACCTCACCCGTCAGATAGACGTGTTATAAACACGGCTACTTCGTAAAGGACGACTTATAACACCACATGTTAACGACCAATCAAATTTGAAGACCCAATACTCACGTGATCGCTTAGAAGCCCTTGTTTATCCTCTTGTATGTCTATATCGCTGTCAGGAAGGTGGAGCTCATTTTTTATCAGAGCAAATATGAAAGCACTGAAATATACAACCATTGTTAGAAATTAAAAAAAATAAATAAACATAATACAAAATATGCGTACGCATATTCATGGCATTTCCTTTCAGTAAGAATTGTATTTGCCGCCCACAGACCATAACGGTAAAAGGCGACTGAATTAGAAATGGTATTTTTACTTCTTTATAAACAATCAGTCTTTAGTACTAATGTCTCCCTTTATGTAGCTTTAGCTGAGTGTTCTCCTCTGTGTGGAATGATTTTAATTTTGTGTCCCCGTTCGAACTTATGAAATACAAGTAGCTGACACAACATGAAAATATTAAATTGGACATTATCATAATCAAAACTCAAATTCAAAACAAGAGGTCCATAGGTCTTGCATCGCTCACCTGGCTTTGTTTAGTTGAAATTTCTTCATTAAAAGTAAAGAAAACTAAATTCTAAATATTACAGTACATAACTCAAAGGCAAACTTCAGACTAAATTTGGGCAAAATCTAATCATTTCTACGGGAGGAGTAGGATTTTAAAGAATTTGTCCTATTTCCCCTACTGGGGCTCCGCCTCAAGGGGTCGAGACCCACCGTTTTTACATAATTGATTCTCCTTCAGCGAATCTTTTTTCCCAGTATGCTAAAGATCCGATATCATTACCTTTGGCCTTTCTCTTATTGAGAAGAAAAAAATAAGATATTTGATCCCGGTGACCTCGAAAGTTGGTTAGGGTCATTCGTTTAAACAAACGTGGTAACACTTCATCCTAGCATGCCACAGGTCCAATATCAGTACCCTGGGCCTTTTTGTTATTGAGAAGTTTGACCCCTGTGTCCTTGAAAGTGGATCGAGTTAATCTATTTCTACAATACCAATAGTCTTTTTTTCTCAGTATTCTAAAAGGCTCAATATGGACTTTCGTTTGCAGATTTTCATATATAAATCCTTGTGTCCTTGAAAGTAGGCCAAGGTCATTCATTTAAACAAAGTTGGTAGCCCTCCATCCTAGCATGTCACAGGCCCAATATCAGCACCCTGTGTTTTCCTTTGGTTTTTTATAATTTTTTTTATTTTTTGAAGATTTTCAACAATACATGAAACATAACACATCAAACATTCCACTCACACATGGCCATTTTCACTTAGGTACAAAGGAATGTAAATAGAGTAAAAAATGAAAGCCTGACATTAAGATTGATACTAAAGTAAGTGCTATGTTATAGTGTACCGTTTTTAGCGAAAAGGGAAAAATGAGCAAAGTAGCAGTAAGAGAGATGAAGGAGGAGAGAGAGGGAGAGGATGAGTATGGTGCCGGTAGGATCTGACAGGGGCTTTATTATTTTATTTCATTTTTGATACATTCAGCTAACAAAGTTAAAAAAGAAAATAATCCAAAAATGATTTAAAATTTCACTACAGAGTCTGAAGTAGTCTTTTCCATTTTCTCCATTCCTGTTTAAAATTGGTGAGATGATTTTCCCCATATCCTGTAGCAATGTATTTTTGAGTGTTATATGTATCTTTAATCAAATTCTTCAAAGCTGAAAGTGACAGACCAGTTTGCAGACATCTTGCCTGATAGACGTAAAGTTTTATGATAAGTAGGACTAAATTGTCAACATTAGTTTTCCTATCAAAGAAACCAAATATGAAGGATTCTTTATTAAAAGCAAATGGAATTAATAATAGATCTAACACTGCTTCAAAGTCAGTTAAAAATGCTTGTACCTCTTGACATTCCCATATCGCATGAATTATAGTCTCAATATCAGTTTTACAGTGATAACAATAAGGGCTGTCAACAAGACATTATGAATAAGAAGTTGTTTGAAGTGAAAACTTGACGCCGGACGGACGACAGACGCTACGGCATAAGCTCATTTGACCCTTCCCGCCAGGTGAGCTAAAAACAACCACCCTGATATAATGCTGTAATGATCTCTTTTATATACTTACCAGTGTGTTTGTTATCAAATTCCAGTTTTGCTATCGATGTTCGTTAGCGTCACCGAATGAATTCGATGTTGATTCTTATTATATTATTACGGTGTTTATTTTTCTTGGACATTTCTTACGGTTGTACATTACATCGACAGGGATTGTTTTAAAAAACAACTAACAAGTACAGGAGCGCACGCTTGCATTTAAAAGTCACAGGAACGCAAAGGGAGGCCAGAATCTTAAGCAAGTCAAGCGTATTAGAATATAAATGTATATCTATCTACGTAATGGTTACGCCCATTTAACTGAAATGTTTACCTGAATACAGCCAGAGACACTCCAATGTAGTTCAATGTTACTTTTTCTGGAACCTCTGGAGTAATGCCAAAAAACCCAAATCTACAAATATATCACACACAGAAATTATAAGATACAGTTCAGGATTTTACACAACGTATACATGAAGTGAACTACACCATGTCTGTAAGGCTTGGATATCCCCGCTCCACAACACGTTAGCGCCTTTGCTTTACAGATCTTCAAAATAATAAGTGACTTTGAAAGTAAAAGAATTAGGTTTTCGTAGGAAATTGACATATCACTGAATATAAATAAATAGCACGGCAGGTGTCACCCAAATTCCCCAAGATGTTGTACACTACCAGCTGGTTTGTCTGGCGCAGTAAAAACATATAAAGACATTTTCTCGTTACAAAGTGACGCCTTGCAAAAACAATTCCACACAAAATAATCAAACGAAAGCACCAGTATTGAAATATCTTATAAGGCAAAGGCAAAATATATGTAACTACGTGTTCTTTTTCCGTGGTATGCATTTCTGTCTTTGAGCCACCCATGTTTTTTTATTTTTTGTTTATTAGTAGCAGTTTCATTATCTAAATAAACATCAAAGGTAAATGATGCATCGATTTCAAATTAATGAATGCCCTTCAGACCTACCTTCCTGTCGCCCAGCCGCTCAGAAGATTTGACATACCCCAAATACACAGGCCGAGTCCCATACCGATAGTCTTAATGATTGGAACGACGGTGATGTTTCCTGGAAATGGTATGTTTATGATAATACACGCCGTCACAGAGCTGAAGTATTTTATGTGGGGAGCATAGCATAGGAGGAAAAGGGAACGCTGCTTACTTTACAGGCTTTTAATTCCACACCGTTAGTAGTAAGAAATTGCCGGTATGAGCGCATTTTCAAATTAGGGTTGAAAACCAACCACTAACACATCCGACTCAACAAGCTCAAAACCAACCACAACCATGTTTAAACATGTTCTAAATGACTTAAAGAAAAATGATGTTTCTAAAAATGACTTAAAGAAAAAACATTCTATAATGTAACGAGCGGCCTCGCAAGCTCGACTATCTCCTTATTGCTGACCCATGAATTGAACGTCTCTGGATAACCCTTCCACTTGACCAGCGACCTCGTTTTACCCTTCTTGACGACTTTTTCTATCCTGTATACCTCTTGGCTCGTCTTCTCCGTGTTAGGTAGTAAATTTTTTCATGTGCTTCACATAAAATCCACACCGGTTTTCTTTATATACTCTTGGTGATATTGTTTTTGCTTTCACCTTAATTGTGCATACAGCATTTGCATCACGGGTAATAGGAACGGGTGACATATACATCATGTAGGCCGATTTTTGTTTTTACCTTAGTACCTTTACTAGCAGCCGCAAACTGACTTATCAGGGGCGCGTTTTCAAACAACCCATCCCCCGTCTCAACGTCTACCATCACCAAATCACCAATAAAATAGTAACTCCTATAATCCACACCCAGGTAGGTGGAAACTTCTAAATAATCCCCCACCTTTACATTTGGGATCGTTAGTGTTATAAAAGGTAAAGTTTGATAAGTTGTCGTATTTGATGGGGTGATAGTTTCTGCTTGAGTGTGCAAATAAGTATATGGACCATAAATTTTCCACGAGTCAACTAAAACAGCATCCACATAACCTTTTGTTGCGGCGTGACCATCAGTCGAGGGTTGAGCCAAGGATAGGCCAGTTATTTCATGGCCTCCCATATGCAAAGATCCAGTCATAGTGTCTCCTCTCTTACTAACTCTAGCTACCTCACGAATGGACTTTGAAGTAACCATCCAATGTTTACCACTCCACGTAAATGTTCTCGATTCTCCACCAAAAACAATCAAAGATTGTAAAGTCCCAACAGATGTATCAGTACTGTCATCCGGATTTACTATTTTATTCTCATCATCCCACATTGAACATTGATTACCGTTTTTTTCGTGAATAACTAAGTATTCTTTCCCGACGGTAGCTGTTGGCGGAAATTTTAGCACAACGTTTCCGCTGGTGGTATCTGCTAGAATAATATGATACGTATCATCCAGATTATACAAACCTGCTGTAACGAGGGTGGTTACGGGTGTAGGGTTAACAATTTGACCATCGACATAATTCTTAGTAGAGACGTCTTGCGCGTTCACGGGATCCGACACGTTCGTTAACGTATTTCCCGCCATATCGATGGAACCAGTTACCATATTCTTATTGACGTACGACAGAGACACACCGGGTTCTGGTGGTGGGATGTTGAATATGTATATTTTTATAAATTAATTTCTAATAGAAGTGAAATACTAGCTCCGGTAATTTTTGTTGTTGTTACGTTGGTTACAAAGTTGAGCACATCACCTACATTTAAACTGATTCCTCTCACATCCGAAACGTGATTAAATTCCCCTTGTGGCTTTAAAATTTTACATTGTTTTACTACCATTAACCACGAGGACACACCAGCCTCTGGTGTTCTGGCGTTGTACCCATTTTCAAAACTTTAGTTGGTGCTAGCACGTCATATATCAAAATTTGTGAATAGGCATGTTTTTTAATATATATATATATTATAAATCAATACAATCCGTTTATGATCTCTTGAAGCTCTCTCCCCGCGCTCATCTCTTTTAGAACGTATAAACACAAATGACCGCAAAATACCTGATCGGGTGGCTGAACCTGCTCTGTATTGTACAAGATCCCTCGCTTCAAATAGGATATCAACTCATTCGGAGGTTGTATGCCATAGCTATCGAAATAGTATTTATTTTTTCCTTGTGTGTACCAGGCGGTCCAGTGCGTTCCTCCTCCGTCACTAGAATCTAAATTCAGAATCCCACATTCATTTCTCTTTGGTCTCTTCGGAAGTGTATCGCGCAGAAATACTCCTCTAAAGTTTGGTATTTTCAATTCATCTGCAGCCCTCGTTAACTCGATATTACTTAGCGGTTTATTTGGCAGAACGACTTTTCCCACTGAAATGTTCATTTTTATATATATCTATTAAAGTTTAAAGTGTCCGTGGGCTAGTGTGCGCATCCCATCCTGGAGGATGATTCGCTTGTCGTCATTTGCCGAAAGAGCTATTTTGTTAATTTCTTCGGTGTACACATCATGACAGTGGCTCCTGATGACGTTCATCTTTCTCAACTGATCCTCACCCGTAAACAAACATTTCTTGTAATCCTCAAACGAAATACTCTTTCTGACAACGGACCTTTTCACCCCCTTACACTTCTTCTCCTCATACCCCTCAAGCAACTTGTCACTGTACAACTTAGCTCTCAACCCCACGAATTCTCGGATGATCTTACCTCCTGCCTCGTCCTTGAACATCCCCACCACTTTCTTGTTACGACCGACTTCGATGCCCGATTGGTGATCCTTTGGGAAGTTGCTGGTGTCAAACTTGGCTGCCACGTCACCAGAGATGTCCTTGTAAAAGTCTTCCGTCTGGATTTCGTATGCCAAGGAATCGGTATCGGTAAACAGGAGTTTTGCCTTTTCTCCGTACTTTGTCTTCATGTAGTTGTAATGGAAGTCGTACATCAACGTCTTGCTCAGATCGAGGATGCACATCCCGAGATAAACGGGCTTGTTGAACTTCAGTTTCGTCTTTTTCATATGTACGGCAACCAGGTTCTCGTCGAAGATGGTGCAATGTTTAAAATTGGGTTTTGCTGCCAACTTCTTCGCTTTTGTCTCGTCGTTGACTAGTCGGATATCCACTCGGCTCCTAATGTTCTCCATAGTCTTTCCGAAAACAGAGTTGTTCATAAACTTGAAAAAGTCCTTTTCAAACTCATTGTTTGCCTCTGCTCGGAGATTGGTGTTCAGGTCGATGTATTGCTTCAACCATGCACTTTCCTCGAACCTGATGCCCCTGTGGATCTTTGTAATCTTCATTCCCAAGCCCTCGTATAGTTTGAGGTTCTCGTAGTGAATGACATAGTTAGTTTTGTCATTGAGATTGGGAATAAGCTTTTCCACATTATGGACTTTGAGACTTTCTGGAGCGAGTGGATAGTCATTGTGGAGATCATGCAGATCCTTTGGATATTCAAGGTCAACCTCCAGTATACAGCTGTGGTTCTTCCAAGAGTCCAGTTCACTGTCTGTCATCCACCCGAATCTGTGTGTAGGGAGCGGTTTGCTCATGGCCCAACCATAGAGATTGTTGGCATCCAAATAGGCAATATACTTCGCAGGATCATGGGGGTTGAATGTTTCACCCATGTATGGGTTGTTTGCTTTGCCATATCTGTTGCTGATCATCGATATCCCGCCTCTGATACCTTTCTCCACCATGAGCAACATGTCTGGATCTGATAACAGCTCCAACTTCACTTCGGTGATTTTCAAGGCAGCGTCCCATGCTAGTCCAGGCGCTGTATAATACCAGGCAGGGTCAAGATCGTAGTTCTTGATGCAGACGTCTCTAAAGTTCTCGAAGACATCTGCCAAGAGCAACACGTCCGACTGGTTGTACAGTTCGTGGTAGTCCCTGAGTGACTTCATGCCAAACTCTTTCCACACAGTTTGTGCATGCTCATAGTCATCGTCACTAATCTCTTCTCCACTGAGTCTGGAGTAGAACGCTACTTTTCGTGGAAGGGCTGTTTCATCTAGTCTTTTGAGTGAATCCATATATTCATATGGGTAGACACCCTTTCTCATTAGTAAGTCAAGATGTTTTCCGTTATAGTACTTCGAAGTGATAGTGAAGCAGTCCTGATCCAGATTACCGGACAGCTTATCCAGGCTAGAGGCCATGAACTTGAAGCCTGTCGATGAATTTGAGTTGGTGCTTAACATCCTTCTCTTCCCCGTCCTTGCCAGTATAAGAACCGACAACAACCTCCTTGGTGAAGCTGATGTACTTTTCCTCGTTGTTCGGGATGCAGTTGATGTTCCCCTCAGTTTTACCGAGGTTCTTGACGAACAGATGACTGTCATAGCCGCTCAGATTGTGGAACACCACGGGAGTGAACTTCGGCTTCTTGTACTGCAAGTCACAACAATTGTGAGCTGCACCTCGGTATTTCCCAGTAAAGTGACAGTGATCTCTCACCTTCTTGTCATCCTTACTGAACTCACCTTGGCAGATCCAGCACTTTGTCGCCTTTTGGAATTGTTTGCTGTCATTTTCCCCAAAAATCATTGGTTTCGCCGGAATTTTGCCAATTTCTTTGATGTCTTTCTCCAACATTTCTACGAATATTTGGGAGACATCTTCGTCGTCAGTTTTCGCGGTGTAGGTAACCGGATCTTTAGAGAAGACACCATCATCAAAGCATTTGATGTAGTAACAAAAGCTCGATGGGGTGTGTTTCTGGTATTTCTTCGTGTAGCTCTTTCCCGGACACGGTTCACACGTATCTACGGGTTTGATGAAAGATTCAAAGTCAGCATACACTGTGAACGGCACTCTCATGGACTTGTGTATGTGCCCAAACGAAATGGTCGAGCCCTCTTCTGGCATCTCTATCTTGACGGCCTCGTTTGAATAACAGTATTCCATGTGCTTATTCAACGATTCCTGTGAGTAGAAGGGGTTCAAACATCTGAGACAGTAATAATTTTTGTGTTGGTGGTTTCCGGTTTGGCTGGACAACAAACGGCTCATGTCTTTGATGACGCAGTAATGCTGCTTTTCCCCATCAGAGATCAATAAAAGGTTTATTGTTACCCTATCAACGTGTTTGCTTATTCGGAGGGGGTAAACACTAGTTTCATAGCCAAAGACATTAATAAATATGTCTGGGTTTTGCTTCTCGACATGATCTATTGTCTTAAGACTAACTGGGTAATCAATACCGTCCATGTTGAGTTTTTCTGCTTGCATTCTCAGCATCTTAGTTATGCGGCAAGCGTCACGTTCTACGGGATGTAATGCTCGAGCCAGTGCCCAGAGGAAGCATCTGTTGTCATCATTTTTGACATTGATCACTCCCTTCTTAGGATGTGCAAGGGCCTCCGGAGTAGGGATGTAAGAGCTCCCCCTCAACGGTTCATAAGCAACTGTATGAATTTCAATGGCAATGATAGATTTAAATGTCCAGTTGCTGCCTCGCAACTGGAATGTCGCCATGGCCTCCATGACTCTATCTACCATTGCATCATACAGCTCATCTGCATCTGTTCCCTCGAGGTTAATCTCGACATTAGAGTGAAAGGCTGCAGGCTCTACGATTGTTTCCGAGGCACTAACAAGGTTCACTTTTTCCATGTTACATCTAAGAATTAGCTTTACCTTAGTGCCTCGGATTCCTCTCAAGAGGTTAACTACATTTTGTCGGGCTGTGTTGAGAAACGATTGAGCATCAAACCCCTCTCTGCCATCTATGGTATATTGAGTCGTAAATTTCCTCAGAGCAGATCTTGTCTCTCTGATTTCAAACATCTGCTGCTTTCTGAATAAAGCATCTACTTTTTCCTTCAAGGCTTTTAATTTCGATGGGGCCTTCTTAACAACTTCTCTGTCTGCATCATGCAGCCATTCAACCCAATCTACAGCAGCTTTGATCGATTTATTTACTTTTTGTTTAACCTTGTCCCTGGTTGTAGGGATAAGGACAGGTTGAAGAGTCGGCACATTGATGCGAGGTACATCTGCATCTAAGAAATTTTGATCTGGAGGATTCCTCTGTGGGATGAAAGCCGATGCCAGTCGTCTTGCTCCTCTAGCAATGTTTGTTGCAGCATTCATAGCCGCATTACTAATTCTTCTGAAAAGACTCATTGTTTTTATTATATATAGATTTTTTTTCTATAAGTCATTTTCAAAAAAAATTTATTTTTTCATGAATGTTGTATATGTTAACCCACATACAACATTGTTTTTTGCTTACATCTTGCTAATTCCTCTGGGGTCACCCACTTTAATCTCATACTTGTTTTTCCACACCCTTCCATCCCAAAAGGTTATTATCCTCGAGGATTTGTCTATGAATTGAGATGCCTTATAAATGGATGGAAATGTAATCTCCTCTCCAGTATTAACATCCCTCAACACAACAGGTTTGGGGTTATTTCTAACTGCCATTGGATCTACCTCTTTCTTTGTCTTCACTGGTTTGGGTGGTTCCTCTGGTATTAATTCCTTTCCTTTCAACAGCTCGATCAGCCGCTTCTTGCCGCAATGAGAATAACCTTTGATTTTATTCTCACGAAGAATTGTTTTCAATTCAGACAGTTTCAACATTGTTTTTTTATTATAGATTTTTATTTTCTTAAAGTCATTTTCAAGAAATGTAGAAATCTAGCTATATACAACGTTTACCTTCTTCCCATCGGTCTTGAAGTTTATCATCTTGTCACTAATCACAACAGCAAATGCTTCGGTACCCGCTGGCACGTTGGCATTAAACTGCATTTTTATGTGGATGTCAGTGACTGCGGTCTTCAGTCGCTCACTCTGCTTGCTGACGTCGAACACAAACAGTGGGAAAAGAGTCTTGTAATCGGCGGGGGGTGATGTTGGGGTTTGAAACCAACTCGTCCATGTTGTAAAACTGACCTGAAGGGTGCTGCATCACCGTACGCCCGACTGAATTGCTGTTTGGGAAAGGAGAGGTTGTAGTCAACTGCGGGGTATCTAGCCGAGTTTAGCATGACAAATATATTCCTCACATTGACGTTGTCAAAGATGGAAGGATTCTGCTCTTGGTCACCGTCTTTGTCAGTTTGGAAACCGACAATGATATAGCGCGGTCTTTCAGGCGCTGATTTGACAGATAGTCTCCAGGTGAAGCTAGTTGACTGTGGTACGGAGGTGGAATCACATTCCCTGATCCTGTACATTACGGGTAGAAGCGCATTTGAATCGAGTGTCTTGTAAAGCTGAAATTTTTCAGCATCTGCGGGTAGTACATGAGGCATAAACCACGACACCTTTTCGAGGGTAATTTTCCCATCATCAACATTTGCATTCCTGAAGATCGCATCGTTGTCCGTTTTCCGCACCAGAGTCAGGGTTTGTTTCATACCATACACAATTTTGTCATAGTCTTCGTAAAATCCAAAGATGTGCTTGAGTGGTACTCTGAAACTACATGTGCCCTTTAGATCAGGAGATTTGATTATATAGGATTGGCGAACGCTAAATCCGGCATTGCCTGCTGCTGCAGCTGCAGATGCTGCAGCTGATGTGTCCTTGTACCACAATTGATTCAAGCCCTGCAACTTGGAGAAGTCATCTGGATATTTCAACAGACCAAGCATCGTTGTACCCTGTCCTGGATGAAAGAGAGATTCAATCTCCTGTCCTGAAAGCTGGTACTTGATGTTGCTGAAAAGATACATGAGAGCATTATTCGTCAGTGTAACGTTATCATCGTTTGCGTAAGCGGTCCCGTCAGTTTTTGTCACACGCCCTTCGATGATCAGATAGCTCTCGCTTGGGTGAGTAAACAGATCTTGTGTTTCAATATTGATCCTGAGCTCACCTGGGTTATTGAGATTCGTACCGGTAATCGGATCGTGCTCATGGTGTTCGTATTCTTCGATGCTCTCATCCTTCATGGGAGCCTCAGTAACATTTAGAATGTTCATCATATTTTATTTTTTTATTAGCAAGAGAAAATTTTTTTATATCATTTTACAGATATAAAAAATTTTACAGAACCCACAAATGGGCGAGCGCCCTGCCAGCATTATTAACATACACGTCCGACAACACAATACTATCAAGGTGTTCTTTAGGAGTACATTTCCAATACATTGCACAAATTTTGTTTTCGTAGACAAGCTTTATCTTGCCTAAATCACCGTTATAAAGATAATCATTAACCTCTCCCTCAATCTCTTCATCCTGTCTACCTTCTCTTCGGATAGTTTCAAGACAACACCTCTATGATGCCCATTTACATCTTCAGTTCCAAGGAATTCACACCCTTCAAGGCTGATCCTTGCATTCTTGACAAAAATACATGAATCGCGTTTGGTAATCATGACGCTTGAATTCGATAGCCATTTTTTTTAATATAGATTTCATTTTTCTTTAAGTCAATTTTAGACCAGATCCTTGATTCAATCTTTTGATGAGGTCATGAATCGCAATCGCCCTCTGTTGCTGCATTCCGCTCCCATCTATTAGTGAATGGATATTCTGATCAACTGGGGATGACTGCTTCGCCGGTGTACCAACAAGCTTTTGTAAAATTGCTTGAGATTTGGGTGTAAGAGCTTTACGTGCGAGACCGCGCACTCCTTTCTCAAGGAACTTCTTTCCAGTATCAAGAGCTGCAGTCTTTCCAGCATCCATAGCTTTCTTCCCAACTTCCTTAGCAACGCTTTTACCAGCATCTAGAGCGGTAGAGGCAATCTGCTTCGCAGCATTGCTAGTAAATAATCTAGTGAAAATACTTGCGATGCTATCAAACATTCCAGCACCGCCATAGACATACTGTCTTCTAAATCCACGATTCTTTGCTATAAACATTATTTTTTATAGTCTAGATATTATTTTTTATATGCATTGACGTCCAGCACCTTTTGTCTTTTTAGTTCATCGCAAATCGATACAAGCTCGTTCCGAACGCCTGTGTTACCCGCTGCCTTGCTTGCCATCAGCAGGTCTAGTCTTTCGAGCAATGCATTAGGATCGCTAGGAATAACAACAGATGTGCCGCTCCCTTCGTAATAATCCCTATTAGTCCAAATGGTTCTAAGCACATTCTTCCATTTCAACCCCTTGCTGGCCTTTGGTCTGTTACTCTCTGGATCGTTGCCTTTTTTGAGAGCGTTCGATTCAATCATCATCTTCGCGTAAATTTCGTAGTCCTGGTCGGTGTATATATGATTCTTGGTTACGATGAGTTCCCACAATCCCGATGTTCCTTGGTACTCTTCACCATCCACTACTATGTTATCATCTACAAAGGCGACGGGCTTATTGCCTATATAAAAATTGCCGTTCTTATCGTATAGCCCGTACGTTCTATCAGCCTCGGATTTGGAAGCGAACTTCCTTAAATATTCTTGCGCGATTGGTCTGAAAAACTGCGTATCAGTATCTTCCTTTTGTTGTTGAAACCCCTCTATAGATGGAAACGCTGGAAATGTGATTTTCTTCAATTCCGATATGTTTTCTTTGATGAGTCTAATATCAGACCTTATGTCTTCTGCCGTACTTTTTTGTACGTCCGTTATGGGTTTGAATATTTTACTGAGATCTGTTTGTAACTCTCGTTCACCAGTCCGTCTCTCTATCTCTCTGTTTTGGAGCCTCTTTTTCAGCTTGAGAAACTCTTTTACGATTAAATCCCTTTTCACGGGATCTGTAATCTTTAGAAATGACATTTTTTTTTGTTTCTAAAGATAATATTTTTTTTATCTCGATTTTCATCTCGATTTTCATCTCACTTTTCATCTCGATTTTCATCTCGATTTTCATCTCACTTTTCATCTCACTTTTCATCTCGATTTTCATCTCACTTTTCATCTCGATTATTTTTCTCGAACAACTTGCGGAAGTACTCGTGGGTTTCCTGCCTTCCCTGTTCGATCAGGGATTGCTGTAGGTCGTAGTCCATGTGCTTCTTGGAAACCTTTCTTATTTCTTCCTTCATCTCGCGGTACTTGACCAACTCTGCTAGTATGAGTTGAAATTCCTCATCACTTACTGCATTATCGGCTAGCGCCTTCGAGATGTACGACGATATCGTGTTCAGTTTTGCTTGTGCCAAAACCTTGATCTTTTCGTGCTTTTCGGCTTTGGCCGCACACTTCCTATTCACATATTTTCCGACGATACTCAGAGCTCCGGTAGCAAGCGCAACGCCCTCCATCACGACAACAATCGGTGCTGCTACTACCGTAGATAAAAGGCTAACACCACCGATGCCAAGCCCCATGGTGATGCCGATAAAACCAACATCGACATTATCCACTATCTTCACGGCTCTTTGGTACTTCTTGCTGAGGGTCTCACGCTGTTTTCTTTCTCGAGAATCCTCTGAATCTCGTTAATTTTCTGTAAACGATAACCTTGTCCCTCATCTTCAGGGGGAGCTGTTGGCAACTTTGGATAAAGCGCCATATCATTATTCACTTTGTTGATTTCCATATTTTTATATGTGTGAGATTTTTTTTTATGTCATATAATGTATGAGACATAGAGGCTCGTTTTCCTCAATAACAACAACCCCGTTCGAAATGTTCGCGATGTTTATCACCACATCATCAACACTTTCGAGAATGGCTTCATTTTGTATACTGCATTGCCTCATTTTAAGGCTTTGCTTTAGTGCCGTTAAAACCATACCACTAGTCATCCTCAATCCAAACCTTAATCTAATCGTTTTATTTTCTTTTGGTCCGATAGTAAGTTTATTTTAATTGAAAATTTTCCACGTTACTGGTTGCACCTTCTGTGGAGGATGTTTTACATCCATTACCGGTATCCAGTGAATCGTCTTCAGCTGTCTTGGCAAGTTATACCAATTTTTCGGTTTTACACCAAATTTGTGAACAGGCATTCTTTTTTTAATATATATATGTTCATGACCACGTATGCATGAAACACTCATAATATTGCACCGAGGATCGGAATGTTGTTGAATGGGCTGTTAGGTCCCAGGATAAGACCCTTCCCATTATACCATCTCCTTTCTTTATTTATATAAAGTCCATCACCAACGGCCTCTGGACCCGAACCGGTCGCGGGTCCTAAATAAAGTCCTTTTCCGTCTGTCTCTATCTGGCAAACACAACCTCCTTTCTTGAGATACAACCCGTTCCCAACCACCTTTTGCACTCCCGAACTAGCCAAACCAGAAAGAGCGCCAATGCCTAATGCTGGAAGTACCGTCTTTGCCAAAACAGGCGATGCACGCGCTGCCAAACCAGCAAGCATCCCAAGGAAACCGCCCTCAACTTTCATATTGTGTTTGAGTTGAGCTTTACTCATTTTGATAGTTATTCCTTTACCACCTTCATAGGCTTTGGCTAATCTCTTCACTTGTCTGTCTGTCAGTGTTAAGACATCTTCACCGTTCAAATCTTCGTGACCAAAACGGACACTGACAGGACAACCGTTTTGAAGGGCCTCTCGTAATTTTTGTTTCTGCCCTTCTGAAACATTCAATTTAACATTCGTATATCGTGACATTTTATATATACGAATATTTTTTTTATTACACTTGTCTGATGTGAAACCTCAATGATAAATTATCTCCTCTTAAATTTAGCAGCGTGCCATTTTGGTCGGTGAGTGAAGTCTCAAGACTGTGTATGGTGTCTAGTGTCACGGGAAGATACACCAAATTTCGTGGTGTTTCAACTTTTTTATGTCCAGGGGTGACATTTGGAAAGAAGGGGTATATCGTGTGTTGTGAAGCTCCATTAACGTAGCTCCCTGAGATATTGTCAACATTAACATGCAAGCTGACAATACTAAGAATGTTGACGACATTTTCAGACTCCTGAAATCCTAGTGCGTAAATGTCGTGGTTAAATCCTAACACACTGGAAATGGAGTTGGGATGCCTAAAGTCTATTTGGTAATTATTATCTAAAATAAGGACAGTCTTTAGTGTGTTCGTGTTTGCAGAAATTGTAACGTAATATTCCTCATTGACACTGCCATAGTGTCCATTCTGCCTCATCTTTTGTTGAATTGTGTCGTTAATGTCATCGATGTTATAGATACCTTCTGGTTAATAAATTTCGAACCATGTTGTTCCGCCATCGGGCGAGTATCTAAAATAATTATTACTCGCATCAATGTTAGGAAAAGAGTAGTAAGTCTCGAGATTGACGAGTGCCATCTCGTGCTTTTTCTTTTTGTCGAGTTGAATTGGTGGATTGAACCTAGTTTTAAATCTTGTCTTGTTGCTAT
Organism: Ylistrum balloti; assembly: GCF_031769215.1. Lineage (NCBI taxonomy): Eukaryota > Metazoa > Mollusca > Bivalvia > Pectinida > Pectinidae > Ylistrum > Ylistrum balloti. The sequence continues at coordinate 750,444 of NW_026782224.1, read as the reverse complement.
TCAGGACAATCTGAAACGAGGTTTTAGGCTCAGTGTTTTCAGCTATTTTTTCAAGTATTGATTCCATTTTTTTTTTTTTTTTTTTATAATATAATATTTTTTTTAACTCGGAATATAAAATGTATCAAATCCACTTCTGTACTTACCGTTCTGCCTGTTACTGGTCAGGTCGATCACTACGAACCCATGTGGTTTTTCCCATGCTACCTTGCACAGACCTTTGAATCCATCTTTTGACATGTCTTGACTCACATGATCATTATAGATATGGTTGATATTCTTCAGGTCTTGTGGGAACAAGCAGATAAAGTTTGCATTTTCTCTTATCGTTTGGCGTGGTAGCTTGAAGTAGTTTTGTGAAAAGTAGAAACAATCTACATTGCTGTGTCTTCCACGAATATAGTAAGACTCACATTTATTCTGTTTCTCCAACGGCAAATCATCATATATCATTAAATTCTTGTTTTCGGAACTTAAATCATGGGGGTCTGGGACGTCTTCGGCAGATTCGTAAAAGTAGCATTGTATGTCCGACTTGTCTTTCATCTGTTTAGACCATGCCTCAACAAGCGCTGAGGGTGACACATCTGACTTCATTACCTCATCGCGCAGGGCAAACAAGCGCATAATAGCTTCTTTTGGCAATTCCTCTTCAAAAGCTTTCTTGAGGATGCGGTATTCAGGTTGGAATAGACTCTTGCCGAATACTGCTAGCTTGTTATAGTCAAGCCAACCCGGTCTCAGTAAAAGATTGAGCAAAAGTGTGGTTTTACCACACCCCGATTTGCCTACAATCATTCCCCTTATGCTCTTTGGCAGAAGCTTGTGATTGAACCGTTTTGATACCATTTCATTCCACGATAAATCTTTGACTTCCATATTTTTAATATAAATATTTTTATATATATATAAAAAAAAACATAATTTATTGCGTGAAATGCAAAAGAGTTACTGAAACAAGTGATGTTCAAAACACTGTTTCTAAAAATGGACGAAATATGAAGCGGGGTAAATGTGTCGTGTGTAGGATAACAAAAACACAATTTGTAGGCGGATCAATGGTGAATGAAGCCATCAATCATTTACCGTTTGAAATGCATCTCCCGGGACATAATTTTACGGAACCTGGGACTAATCTCGGTAAAAGGCTGAAACCAGACCCCACACCAAAGGAATGGAGTAAACCTATCAACAGGGTTGATAATGTTGCATACCATCATGATGTGTGTTACTTGAAAAACAAGGACACTAATACAAGAAATAGGGTATGTGACAAGAATATGTTAGCTGAACTGGGTGGAATTGTTAACCCTACACTTAGAGAGAGGTTGGATAGATCTATTGTGGACAAGATCATTGGCACTAAGATGAGGTTTGGAATGGGGGTGGGAGGGAAAAAAAAGCAGCAGGTTGAGGAGATGAGCTCAACGCCTACAGCACTCAAAGCATTGGCTGAAGAATTACACAGACCCGTGAGAAAAAAGTTTGAGAGAAGGAGGGTACGTGTTAATGGCATCGATAAAATTTGGGCCGCAGATTTGGTAGACATGCAGGCATTCTCGAAATTTAATCGCGGCACCAAGTATTTCCTTGCCGTTATCGACATTTTCTCCAAGTACGGTTGGTTAGTGCCATTAAAAGATAAAAAGGGGAAATCGGTCGCAGCTGCACTGAAAAAGATACTCAAGGGGAGGAAACCGAAAAAGATTTGGGTGGATAAGGGCAAATAGTTTTACAATAAAGACGTGCAGAGTTTATTCGAGTTATACTCGATTGAAAACGAGGAAAAATCGAGTGTGGTGGAGAGATGGATCAGAACGATGAAGGAAAAAATGTGGAAATATTTTTCCTCCAATTCCACGAGTGTCTACATCAATGTGCTCGACGAACTTGTCGATCAGTACAATAATACGACACACTCGTCAACAAAACATACACCCACCGAAGCCAGCAAGAAGAAAAATGAAACCCGAGTGTGGATGAATCTATACCCCAACCATGATGAGCCTAGGATAATTCACCCCAAGTTTTCCGTCGGAAGCAAGAAAAAGAAAACCTTTGAGAAGGGCTATCAACCGAGATGGACGGAAGAAGTATTCACGATAACGGCGGTACAACGCACGTCGCCTGTAACGTATAAGATTAGCGACCAAAACGGAGAAGAAATTCGGGGTACCTTCTACGAACCCGAGTTGCAGAAGACGAGCCAAGAGGTATACAGGATAGAAAAAGTCGTCAAGAAAGGTAAAACGAGGTCGCTGGTCAAGTGGAAGGGTTATCCAGAGACGTTCAATTCATGGGTCAGCAATAAGGAGATAGTCGAGCTTGTGAGGCCGCTCGTTACATTATAGAATGTTTTTTCTTTAAGTCATTTTTAGAAACATCATTTTTCTTTAAGTCATTTAGACCATGTTTAAACATGGTTGTGGTTGGTTTTGAGCTTGTTGAGTCGGATGTGTTAGTGGTTGGTTTTCAACCCTAATTTGAAAATGCTCTCATACCGGCAATTTCTTACTACTACCGTTTGTCGCTGCGTGCTGATCATTCAACTTCATTTTAACAGGAACGGCATTCCGTTCTCTACTTGATAAAAGAAGACACGCAGGCGAATAGTACTTTTATCAAACAATCGGGTGTAAAAAAAAAGACCATACAAAAAGATACACAAGGGGTCTAGCGTCTTTGTCGGTCACCTGAGATCAGCAATATTGAATATATAGGTTAAAGGATAGTTATCAAGTGTCATGAAACAGAAATTGTGACACTGAATATCATCAAAACTGTCATCCTATACTGATAACTCTTATAAAGTTAGTTCCATTGGGAAATAACCAACGATATGCTTAAAAATGTTATTATTCCATGAAAATTACAGTAAAGTATAAAACGATATTCGTCTCCAGGAAGATATGTGAGACTCATTTTGGTAATCAAAGCACCTTAGGATGCTTCCATTCATGAAGAGTATTTGGTTCCACCATATCTGGGTCTCGAGAAGAAGATTTTTGAAATTTAAGTCAATTTGCCCCATTTGGCCCCGCGCTCCAGCCCTTTGTGGTCAGTCAGGATGAAAATGGGCATACCATCTTTCACTCTTAAATCTAACCAAGTTTGAAATATTTCCAATGGAAATTAAACAAATTATGCCCAAAAATCTAGTTTTTTCTATATAAACTATATTCAACTTTATCCCCTCCTCACGGGAAATTGTGAGACCACGGGGCCATGAAATTCACAATTTGGATAAAGCACCTTAATATGCTTTCGTTCATGAACAGTTATTGATTCTGCCATATCTGGGTCCTGAGAAAACGTTTTTAAAATCCGAATCAATTTGCCCACTTTTGGCCCGTCCTTCAGGCCCCTGAGGGGTGGGGACTGTTTTATTTCTGTAAAATTTCATTGAAATCGGGCCAAGGGTTTTTGAGAAGTCGTAGGTGTTAAATTGTTTACGGACGCACGACGCACGAAACCGGATGAAGGGTATTAGAAAAAGTCACCATAAGACTTCAAGTAACCTAACAAGAGAAGAGATCTTTTCGCATACAATCAGATTGTAAAAAAAGCTGTACAAAAAACATACAAATGAACAGCACCTTCCCCATACAATCAAGTGTAAAAAATGGACGTACATATGACAAATATTTCACATAAATGTAAAAAAAAATGTTCTTAGATCATCGATTGATTAACGACATCATAGTAAATATGTTAAACATTTCCGATCCTACCTGTTGCCCAGGCTACACCTCCAGTCATCGCGAGAGGATAGAATGTGCTCTGACGGATCAGCTGAATCACAATTCCAGTCGTGATAATGGCGCTAGACATTACCCATTGGAAAAACATACCTGAAATAAGTTAATTAGTTAACACAACAAAATTATTCATAGATATTCTATGTATAATTTTTAACTCTGTTATAAGACAAAAAAAATTAATCATTATTATGGAACAGTATACTGATACGTAAAGTTTATCTGTTAATGAAGTATAAAGTTTGTGTTTACTAACTTGTCTGGTATATACTGATGGTTAACAGTCAGTTATTATGTCGGGGACAGATCTGTAATGTAGATTATCTGTTAATGAAGTATAAAGTTTGTGTTTACTAACTTGTCTGGTATATACTGATGGTTAACAGTCAGTTATTATGTCGGGGACAAATCTGTAATGTAGATTATCTGTTAATGAAGTATAAAGTTTGTGTTTACTAACTTGTCTGGTATATACTGATGGTTAACAGTCAGTTATCATGTCGGGGACAGATCTGTAATGTAGATTATCTGTTAATGAAGTATAAAGTTTGTTTACTAACTTGTCTGGTATATACTGATGGTTAACAGTCAGTTGTTATGTCGGGGACAGATCTGTAATGTAGATTATCTGTTAATGAAGTATAAAGTTTGTTTACAAACTTGTCTGGTATATACTGATGGTTAACAGTCAGTTGTTATGTCGGGGACAGATCTGTAATGTAGATTATCTGTTAATGAAGCATAAAGTTTTCCCTGATGATACCGAGCCTATCTATATTCATTTCTAAGGGTTTTCATTCTACGCTTTGTTGTACTAATTTGTATCTCGAAACCGATAATTTGATATGATGAATGGCGATACCAGTAATACATTCTAAAGGTATTACTACTAGTATATTGAAGTGATATCACATATTCAATGTGCAGCGTGCAAAATGTGACAAGGCGTTGATGGGTTGGTGTCGTGCAAGTGTTTCAAACAGTATCATACAGAATACTAACATATATATGTTGAAAACATCACGATGCACGTGTTAGGGCGTGGCGATCTAGGCCGGTGTGATATACATAACAGATATATGATTAATTCTGATTATCCAACATATCAGTTGATGTCATATCGTAGTACAACATTTACTTGGTAACTAGCAAATTCAGTTTTTTGTTGAGAACAAATAAATAAAGTTTCGAGAAAAACCGTATCAGATGAAATATTTGTAAAAGGAAAAAGAGGATTAGCGGCGTTTATATTAAGAGATGATCTGCCGAGATTTCAAACTAAAGGCACAACAGCATCATCACTTAGATCGTCATTCGACTTCAATTCTACAATCGTCAGAAACGGCTTTCTAAAACTTCAAAACTATTGGTGAACAGTCAGTTATTATGTCAGGGATAAATTTGTAATGTATATTATCTGTTAAGGAAGTATAAAGTTCGCATGTATACATCGGCATTCTTTGTCGTGTACTCTTCTTTTTAAGAACGTAACATAACTTACTTGAATTAACCAAGGTTTACGAGGTGGGTGACGTCAATGAAGAGGAGGACACCTTATTCTAACATCAGGTCGTATTCTCCGTGCAAAGTTTCCTTCATAGTTTGTCCAAGTTTTATTGAATTGGAGTTAGGATTATGATTATGTTGACATGTTGGTATTTTTCTACTCTTTCTTTTTATAAAGGAGATGATACGATGGTATGTTTATGAAAAACCTCGATCTGTACATATTGTGTGTATCTCTCATGTCAAAGAAAAATATTGTGTAAACAATAATACGAGTTCTGTATTGTTATATATATCCGTTAAACATTTAAAGGGATTGTGTAAAATGAATCAACACTACATGTTCATTTAGTAAGAATATGCAAGCCAAGATAAGGAATTAAACTGCATTTGATTCGTCCTAGGAGTTTTCAGTGATGGGAAAGGCCTTAAAGCGATGACTTCTAGGATGCGAATGAAGAAGGACAAGATTGGTCGAAATGATGTTAAAACAAAGATGGGTAGGTGCATGTGATCTCGTACTGCTAACTACTACATGGTTATATAAGTTAAACGATCTTATAAATATGTAGCTGTGGTTTATATAACACGGTCTTGTTTATCAGTGAAGAGAACGCTATATGTTTGTATTAATGATGAATTGTGCTACTAATGAAATCATACCATCTCCAGTCTCGTATTTTTTTACGGGCACGAAGTTGCTACCGTAAAAGAGAACAGATACAAGAGCCGAGATATATCCCCATTCTGGAGCGAGTGTGTTTTCACTACTGCAGGCTGTGGAGTTACCAATTGGAATGTCTGTCGTCATGGCGAATCACTAATGGCAACATGAAAAATATATATTTTACATAAATACTCGATCAGCTTAAATAAGGAATTAGGTCAGATTAACGTTGTATTATTAAACCATCTCGGCCCAACAATAGGACGAGTGTGCCACACTTATTGGCCCTAGATTACTATTGATAACAATTCATCCTCTAGTTTTTCAGCTGTGTTGTTATAGAAATTATGAATACACTTTAAAAATCAAGATACATACGTATGACATACGTTCCAGTTAAGATGAATCTCTCCCAAGTATATTTCTATTTTCATTATAAAAACTGTGATATTGTATACATGCAGTACTCACCCTCTTTCCGCTATCATATATTTACTCAGTTATCACTATGCGATATCGGGACGTCTACCTTAGTGCGCATGATTAACCCATAAGTAGCAGTATGTATTGACCTGTATTACAGAGATAGGCTTGTTCATCATATGACATTAAATGTTTGACTTTCCTACTACTGGACAGCAGTGTAACATTGCCCTTTTTATTATTGATAACAAATACTGTATGATAAAATGAAATGTATTGATATATTCAACCCGTACAATAATGGTGACAGCATCTTCACCGCAAATAACTTGTGAAACAGAAATCCGAATTTGCCATCCAAGACAAATTACCCGACGCAGTTCATGTACACTTGTGTATGATGCATAATGCTCCATTTCTTTGTGCGATATGAAGCTGGACGTGTTTAATGCTCGTTAATTTGCCTGTTGCCGTACACCTTGTTCTCATTATCGAGACATTACTGGCTTGGATTGACCAAGATTAACATGCTGGGAGTCATCGATGAAGCAGGAGACGTTTACTATTCTGGAACACCGGGTCTTATCATCCTCACACGATTTCATGAACATCAGAGTAAATCATTCTTTGGTTCACAGTTTTATTTAATTGAATTATGATTATTTTGAATTGTTGGTATTATTTTTACTGTCTTTGACTATTAAGATTTCTCGATAGTGGTTTTCTTTATTTCTATAAAAATAGATAGCAATATCCATGCTTTCCAAATCCATGGTGGTTTTGCGCAATTGATTCAGTATATACGGGAGAGCTTTGTTCCAAACATCATGCTTTCCTTGCGAGATGTTGACATCTAGCAGATACACACCACAGGGTTTCGAATGACGCAGGCGTTTGAAAATTTTCTAATTCTATGTCATACCGTAAGATGTAAGATGTTTTCGATGATCTTTATTAAGTCTTACGTTAGACTTTGTTACACGAAAATCGTGATAACAGGGTCAGACTCTTGATTATCGAATAAACTACGATATGTATACATCATAGGTTCGGGATGCAGGTAAACGGTTTCCTCCCACACTAAGACCACTCGCGCGCTTCCATCCGAGCCAACAAGAGTGATCTATATAAGTTGGAAAAACTTGCTTCGCAATTGTTGTAAAATAAATAAAATTTATTATTATTATTAGATAAACTGCTACCCTGAAATGGAAAATTACAACAGGAAAATTGTAATCAAAAAGCTTATCATACAGCTAACAGGAAAAACTGTCCATGTTGATATCATTGTAGGAAAAGATATTACTAAGTGGTTGATGTAGAAGTGTCATTCTTGTCCTTGGTGTTCAATTTCAGCAGGTATATACGATGGAAGAAGTGAATAAATATTTCCCTTGTTATTTAAAAAAGACATCATCAATATATCTGAAAATGAAATCAAACGACATTGAAAAAGTATTTCAGACCTGTTTTGATAAGCTCTTTGATGAATTCAGCTTCGCAATCAAGGCAGTCAACAAAGGCGCTTAGTTAGTCGCCAAAGGTATGCCAATATTCGTAACGCCATTCCTCTTATATACACGGAAATGCTTCGTGTTATATTTGATATGGGTCTGTAAGACTCCAACATTCAGAGTTAAGAACAACAGGTGTGGTGTATTTTGATGTATTGACGTATATAATTTTAAGGATACACTCGGTAAGTTTTCACATTTTAAAAGTCACATTAACATTTATCAATCAATATCCCATGCTACATCACCGACACACTCCCTCGCTCACTCGACACACGAGAAGAAAACAGCTTTTATGTATCTGCACACTACGACAAGAAACGACACAACAATGAATATGAATGAAAAAGGCCACCCTTACAGAGAGGGTGACTTTGTATTTATTTATGAAATTAAAAACATATCTTACAGTTTTGTGGGGAAGACATTCTGTCAAGTCTTTGTGGCGGTTTTTTTTTGTTAACCCCACATTGGCTTTTTATTATAACTACTGAAAAAGTAACCTTTAGTTCATTTTATGGTTTATGTAACTGTAAGATATGTTGTACACATATATCACAAATTGTTGATATCATTTGATTGACTATAACTGTCACAGTTATCGATCATGATATATTTCCTTTCCTTGATATCACATGTGTCCTAATTGTCAATCACAACAGTTTCTATCATTTCTTGACTTCACATGTGTCCTAATTGTCCATCATCTTAAATCTTTTTATTCAGTTGCTATAGATGTGTCCCCGAAAAGATTAGATTTTCATTCCTTCACTATATATGTGTTACAGTCATCCTTCACTTTAGATTTTCATTCCTTGACTCTGAATGTGTCACAACCATCGGTGACTGTAAATGTGTCACAATCGTCGGTGACTGTAAATGTGTCACAACCGTCGGTGACTGTAAATGTGTCACAACCGTCGGTGACTGTGACACAACGTCGGTGACTGTAAATGTGTCACAACCGTCGGTGACTGTGACACAACCGTCGGTGACTGTAAATGTGTCACAACCGTCGGTGACTGTGACACAAAGTCGGTGACTGTAAATGTGTTACAATCGTCGATAACAGTAAATGTTTCCATCAGTTGAGTGTGGACGCTATTCGTTAACGATTTTCCAGTTCTTGACAGAAGGCGTGTTGCCAGTCATTGATCAGATTCATTTTTTGTTCACTGTAAATAAGTTACAAATCCTCAATTACTTTTCAGTCGTTTTTGATAGGTATTTCTTCTGGTCATTTGAAGGGGACAAGTTTGTTCACAATTTTTGACAAAATTGTTTCCTAAATACGTGTCACTGACTACTCGTGTGTTACCATTACGTTACATACAGTGACACACTTAATCAGCACCAGGTTTTCACAAATTGAAGTAAACAGTTTGAACAACTAAGCAAAGTAGATCTGTTGACTGCATCACACTTTTTCTGTCATGCTCAATTTCAACTGCAAAAAAAAAAGAATACAAAAAAGTAACAACTTAGTAAAGAATAAAAACATTACTAATCTGTGGGATGTAAGGAACTGTTACTAAAAAAACTGTTATGTTTAAAGAGAGGTTAATAAATCATATGTTATGTTTAAGGAGAGGTTAATAAATCATATGTTATATTAAGGAGAGGTTAATAAATCAAATGTTATGTTTAAGGAGAGGTTGATAAATCAAATGTTATGTTTAAGGAGAGGTTGATAAATCAAATGTTATGTTTAAGGAGAGGTTAATAAATCATATGCTATGTGTATGGAGAGGTTAATAAATCAAATGTTATGTTTAAGGAGAGGTTAATAAATCAAATGCTATGTGTATGGAGAGGTTAATAATGATATGTTATGTTTAAGGAGAGGTTAATAAATCAAATGTTATGTTTAAGGAGAGGTTAATAAATCAAATGTTATGTTTAAGGAGAGGTTAATAAATCATATGCTATGTGTATGGAGAGGTTAATAATGATATGTTATGTTTGAGGAGAGGTTAATAAATCAAATGTTATGTTTAAGGAGAGGTAAATAATGATATGTTATGTTTGAGGAGAGGTTAATAAATCATATGCTATGTGTATGGAGAGGTTAATAATGATATGTTATGTTTGAGGAGAGGTTAATAAATCAAATGTTATGTTTAAGGAGAGGTTAATAAATCATATGTTATGTGTATGGAGAGGTTAATAAATCAAATGTTTTGTTTAAGGAGAGGTTAATAAATCATATGCTATGTGTATGGAGAGGTTAATAAATCATATGCTATGTGTATGGAGAGGTTGATAAATCAAATGTTATGTTTAAGGAGAGGTTAATAAATCAAATGTTATGTTTAAGGAGAGGTTAATAATGAAATTATGTTTAAGGAGAGGTTAATAAATCATGTGTTATTTGTAAGGAGAGGTTAATAATGAAATTATGTTTAAGGAGAGGTTAATAAATCATATGTTATGTTTAAGGAGAGGTTAATAAATCAAATGTTATGTTTAAGGAGAGGTTAATAAATCAAATGTTATGTTTCAGGAGAGGTTAATAAATCAAATGTTATGTTTAAGGAGAGGTTAATAAATCATGTGTTATTTGTAAGGAGAGGTTAATAATGATATGTTATGTTTAAGGAGAGGTTAATAATGATATGTTATGTTTGAGGAGAGGTTAATAAATCAAATGTTATGTTTAAGGAGAGGTTAATAAATCAAATGTTATGTTTAAGGAGAGGTTAATAAATCATATGTTATGTTTAAGGAGAGGTTAATAAATCATGTGTTATTTGTAAGGAGAGGTTAATAATGATATGTTATGTTTAAGGAGAGGTTAATAATGTTGTGTTTACAGTGAGTTAATGAGTAAACTGTTGAGTTTACAGAGAGGTTAATGAGTCAAGTGTTGTGTTTACAGAGAGGTTAATGAGTAAACTGTTGTGTTTACAGAGAGGTTAATGAGTACACTGTTGTGTTTACAGAGCGGTTAATGAGTAAACTGTTGAGTTTACAGTGAGGTTAATGAGTCAAGTGTTGTGTTTACAGAGAGGTTAATGAGTATACTGTTGTGTTTACAGAGAGGTTAATGAGTAAACTGTTGTGTTTACAGAGAGGTTAATGAGTATACTGTTGTGTTTACAGAGAGGTTAATGAGTATACTGTTGTGTTTACAGAGAGGTTAATGAGTAAACTGTTGTGTTTACAGAGAGGTTAATGAGTAAACTGTTGTGTTTACAGAGAGGTTAATGAGTAAACTGTTGTGTTTACAGAGAGGTTAATGAGTAAACTGTTGTGTTTACAGAGAGGTTAATGAGTAAACTGTTGTGTTTACAGAGCGGTTAATGAGTAAACTGTTGTGTTTACAGAGAGGTTAATGAGTATACTGTTGTGTTTACAGAGAGGTTAATGAGTAAACTGTTGTGTTAACAGAGAGGTTAATGAGTAAACTGTTGTGTTAACAGAGAGGTTAATGAGTAAACTGTTGTGTTTACAGAGAGTTTAATGAGTATACTGTTGTGTTTACAGAGCGGTTAATGAGTAAACTGTTGTGTTTACAGAGCGGTTAATGAGTAAACTGTTGTGTTTACAGAGCGGTTAAGGAGTATACTGTTGTGTTTACAGAGAGGTTAATGAGTATACTGTTGTGTTGACAGAGAGGTTAATGAGTAAACTGTTGTGTTGACAGAGAGGTTAATGAGTCAAGTGTTGTGTTTACAGAGAGGTTAATGAGTTAACTGACATGTTTATGGAGAGTTTTTGAGTAACTTGTCGTGTTTAAGGTGAGGTAAATAAGTTAACTGACATGTTTAAGAAGAACTTTCTAATGAAACTGTTGAAGTAGAGATTAATCAATGCATTTAAAGTGTTATATATATACACAAATGTACAATGCAATTTACTAACAATTTGCTAATAACTTTGTTATGATGCCTCTTTTCTTTGTATCAAATGATAAACAGATATTGTGACATGATTACTTTAAAGCAGTACAACACACCTTTTCCAGTTCTAGTTGTGTAGCTTCCATTTGATGTGAGCACACTGTACTCAAGGTCGAATCTGGGTTCGTAATTATGTATTCTGTTATGACTTGCTTCACTTTTCCATAGGATGATCCTACAATACATATTAAAATACCTCTTGTATAAGCAGATTTTGAAGCAACAATCTCGATGTTTCATGGGACAAGACTGGTGTGCTCTTCATTTGGGCTATGTGTGAAATAAAATGTACCAAAAGTCATTGTAAACCCACTTTACATCAGGTAGATAGGAAATCCCTCTAGAGTGCAATAAACAACAATGGACATATCTAATATCATTTAATATACAATTAACATAAATGTACCTACCACTTCAGAACATTTCAATATTTTTCAAGCACGAATGTTGAGGTCATCTGATTTGTTTCCCCTGGGTATTTTTAATTTAAAACAACATTTTACAAATGTAGATATCACCTTAGATATACACCCTGGTATAATACTACACACACATCACCCTGGTATAATACTACACATACACATGTCACCCTCGTATAATACTACACATACACATGTCACCCTCGTATAATACTACACATACACATGTCACCCTCGTATAATACTACACATACACATGTCACCCTCGTATAATACTACACATACACATGTCACCCTCGTATAATACTACACATAATACTACACATACACATGTCACCCTCGTATAATACTACACATACACATGTCACCCTCGTATAATACTACACATACACATGTCACCCTCGTATAATACTACACATACACATGTCACCCTGGTATGATCTTACACATACACATGTCACCCTCGTATAATACTACACATACACATGTCACCCTGGTATGATCTTACACATACACATGTCACCCTCGTATAATACTACACATACACATGTCACCCTGGTATGATCTTACACATACACATGTCACCCTCGTATAATACTACACATACACATGTCACCCTCGTATAATACTACACATACACATGTCACCCTCGTATAATACTACACATACACATGTCACCCTCGTATAATACTACACATACACATGTCACCCTCGTATAATACTACACATACACATGTCACCCTCGTATAATACTACACATACACATGTCACCCTACACATACACATGTATAATACTACACATACACATGTCACCATGGTATAATACTACACATACACATGTCACCCTCGTATAATACTACACATACACATGTCACCCTGGTATAATACTACACATACACATGTCACCCTCGTATAATACTACACATACACATGTCACCCTCGTATAATACTACACATACACATGTCACCCTCGTAAAATACTACACATACACATGTCACCCTGGTATAATACTTCACATACACATGTCACCCTCGTATAATACACATACACATGTCACCCTCGTATAATACTACACATACACATGTCACCCTGGTATAATCTTACACATACACATGTCACCCTCGTATAATACCCTCGTATAATACTACACATACACATGTCACCCTCGTATAATACTACACATACACATGTCACCCTCACATACACATGTATATATACTACACATACACATGTCACCCTCGTATAATACTACACATACACATGTCACCCTCGTATAATACTACACATACACATGTCACCCTCGTATAATACTACACATACACATGTCACCTGGTATAATACTACACATACACATGTCACCCTTGTATAATACTACACATACACATGTCACCCTGGTATAATACTACACATACACATGTCACCCTCGTATAATACTACACATACACATGTCACCCTCGTATAATACTACACATACACATGTCACCCTCGTATAATACTACACATACACATGTCACATAATACTACACATACACATGTCACCCTCGTATAATACTACACATACACATGTCACCCTGGTATAATACTACACATACACATGTCACCCTCGTATAATACTACACATACACATGTCACCCTCGTATAATACTACACATACACATGTCACCCTCGTATAATACTACACATACACATGTCACCCTCGTATAATACTACACATACACATGTCACCCTCGTATAATACTACACATACACATGTCTGTCACCCTCGTATAATACTACACATACACATGTCACCCTCGTATAATACTACACATACACATGTCACCCTCGTATAATACTACACATACACATGTCACCCTCGTATAATACTACACATACACATGTCACCCTCGTATAATACTACACATACACATGTCACCCTCGTATAATACTACACATACACATGTCACCATGGTATAATACTACACATACACATGTCACCCTGGTATAATACTACACATACACATGTCACCCTCGTATAATACTACACATACACATGTCACCCTCGTATAATACTACACATACACATGTCACCCTCGTATAATACTACACATACACATGTCACCCTCGTATAATACTACACATACACATGTCACCCTGGTATAATACTACACATACACATGTCACCCTCGTATAATACTACACATACACATGTCACCCTCCACATACACATGTCACCCTCGGTATAATACTACACATACACATGTCACCCTCGTATAATACTACACATACACATGTCACCCTCGTATCGTACACATAATACTACACATACACATGTCACCCTCGTATAATACTACACATACACATGTCACCCTCGTACACTACACATACACATGTCACCCTCGTATAATACTACACATACACATGTCACCCTCGTATAATACTACACATACACATGTCACCCTCGTATAATACTACACATACACATGTCACCCTCGTATAATACTACACATACACATGTCACCCTCGTATAATACTACACATACACATGTCACCCTCGTATAATACTACACATACACATGTCACCCTCGTATAATACTACACATACACATGTCACCCTCGTATAATACTACACATACACATGTCACCCTCATATAATACTACACATACACATGTCACCCTCGTATAATACTACACATACACATGTCACCCTCGTATAATACTACACATACACATGTCACCCTGGTATAATACTACACATACACATGTCACCCTGGTATAATACTACACATACACATGTCACCCTACACATACACATGTCACCCTCGTATAATACTACACATACACATGTCACCCTCGTATAATACTACACATACACATGTCACCCTCGTATAATACTACACATACACATGTCACCCTCGTATAATACTACACATACACATGTCACCCTTGTATAATACTACACATACACATGTCACCCTCGTATAATACTACACATACACATGTCACCCTCGTATAATACTACACATACACATGTCACCCTGGTATAATACTACACATACACATGTCACCCTGGTATAATACTACACATACACATGTCACCCTCGTATAATACTACACATACACATGTCACCCTCGTATAATACTACACATACACATGTCACCCTCGTATAATACTACACATACACATGTCACCCTCGTATAATACTACACATACACATGTCACACTCGTAATACTACACATACACATGTCACCCTGGTATAATACTACACATACACATGTCACCCTCGTATAATACTACACATACACATGTCAAACTCGTATAATACTACACATGTCACTCTGGTATAATACTACACATACACATGTCACCCTCGTATAATACTACACATACACATGTCACCCTCGTATAATACTACACATACACATGTCACCCTCGTATAATACTACACATACACATGTCACCCTCGTATAATACTACACATACACATGTCACCCTCGTATAATACTACACATACACATGTCACCCTCGTATAATACTACACATACACATGTCACCCTCGTATAATACTACACATACACATGTCACCCTGGTATAATACTACACATACACATGTCACCCTGGTATAATACTACACATACACATGTCACCCTCATATAATACTACACATACACATGTCACCCTCGTATAATACTACACATACACATGTCACCCTCGTATAATACTACACATACACATGTCACCCTCTTATAATATGTGTCCTGGTACTATCTTGTCGAAATACAACCCTAACACAAGTAAACCAGGGTTCTGTTTTCCATCTCCTGCGGAGGAATCCGACATTGTCTCCAGGGTTACAATTTTAGCTGGGGTAGCAATAATGTGAAGTATCAAAATTGAAAAGAAAATCTAAATGATGATATTTCAATTCTTATACAAATAGATCCATATCTCTCACTTTTAACCATCCTAACATACATGATGCTATCTTCTTAGTGATACCTGGAATCTAAAGGCAAATGAAGCCAGATACACATGAATCGAGACAGTTCAGGCAGACTCAATTTTGCTGACATTACCCAAGCTTTGAAAAAAGAGTTTACTAGTATGAGTGAAAATGTAAACCTATTACTTACCAGTGTCACGTTTGAGCACTTCAGACAGAATCTTACGCAGGAGCGGTGAGTCTTGTAACTCCACAAATTCACTCAGCATATGTGGCTGAAGTTTTAAGAATAACATTTTTAAACATCACTGAACTAATACAGTGAGAAGGAGCTCACATACTCCCCATCCCCAACCTGTACACATACTTTTTGTTTACAAAAGGTTAAGGGTGACCTTTGAACTTTAACCTTTACCAATGACCAACGAAGTTTAACTAGTTGTAGACTTGGTGGTATGATGTTATGTTGTAAATATGAATCAAATCTGATCACAAGATCTTGACCATAAGGATATCATGAATACATGCCAAGCACCTAGGCATCAAAGACAAAGTGATTACTATATATATATTTTCTTTACGTAAGTGAAGCGTATCAAAGGGAGATCGTACAAACTTACCAGCAGAGAGATATAGTCCTTACACATATGATTTAAATAACATAGTTATGTCAAAATTTACAATAGAATCTACTTTCCATTTTAAAAAACAAAAGGGTATCAGAGTGTGTACATGGGAACATAATTACATAGGATTTACCTTATCCTGTAGCTGGCAAAGACAAGCTTTGATATGTGAAAACCTTACATGCTGGTGAGTCTGGGGTGTCTATGAACAAAACATACAACAATTAGCAATTTTATCTGTCTAATAATAAGCACATATATTGTAGTCTGTAAGTAAAATATGCTGTAAGCCTTATGACATCACAAACAGCCTATGTTTAGAATTACTTAGACCATTTCAATGTTTTTTCAAATGAAAGACTCTTAATATCACTTCTGTTCACATAATCTTTGCATTTTTCTAACCTTAGGTAACAGAATGTACAATAAATGTCTAACCCTTTGTATCAAGGACTATCCTCTCATTAGTTTCAATTCTACAAACCAAATGTTAAACGATCCTTTACTTTCTGATGAATGTTTTGAATCCCTTATGTAGCCAGCAATGATTTATTAATTTAGTTTGATTTAGTTTATTACCAGTGCAGGATCGTTACGATCCTCTATACCGGTCTCAGTGATACAATGATAATGTTTATAATTATTGTCATTTGAGACGTCAGATCCAGGAACAACAGATTTTCTGCTTTATAATTATATACCAGTTCTTGATTTGTCCAGTGTTCATCTAATCTCTTTTTGAAAGAGTTAACTGTTGATGCTGATACAATATACTCCGGAAGATTGTTCCATATTTTGACCACACGCAAAGAAAAAGAATGTTCCCTGATGTCAAGTTTAAAGTGCTGCATGTAAAGATTTTTGGAGTGACCCCCTTGTTCGCTGAATTTGAACTTTGTCGATCCACAATTTAAGGAAACCAGCAGCGTTACTATCACAAAAATTGTTCGTAATTTTGAAGACTTTAATCATATCCCTACGAATCCTTCTGAATGCCAATGTTGGTAATTTTAGGCATTTCAGTCTTTCCAAATAAATCAGTTCCTTAAATCCTGATAATTGTTTTGTTCCATTTATTCCATTTACATTAAAGTACCTGGATATGTCTACTTTATTCTGAACAAAGCATATCTGTTTCCTTAACATAGAATGACTTATCAAAATTCTTTCTTTAAATGTGTTTAATAAAAGTTTTGCAGAATTGCTCAATCTGGAACACCAATTTGTGATGGACATTGTTTCATTCTGTAATTATCATAATTTGTTAACTCACCTACATCTTGGTAGCTTTAAAATTTTCGAGAAAAAGGTGATAGCAGGTAACGAATTCTATCAAACAGCTGATTCTGTGAATACTGATCAGGATCTCTATCAACTAAGATGGACAACATGTACAATATTGATACTCCATGCTAGGTGATCTTACAATCACACAAACATCACAAACTTAATTAAAAATTGAAGTGGTAATAATCACATCTTAATCAGATAAAAAGGTGAAAATTTACCTCACATATTTGTCTGGCTTTTTGCACTTGGTAATTCATTAGGTAGGCACAAGTCTGTAAAACGTTAGCAGAGTTTTCTCCTTCCCTTCTTTTCACTGTACTGTAGACTGAAGAAAGACTGCTAGTCATGAACTTTGAACTAAATAGTACTACCAGAGAGTGTGTAAATCAGAACTTTCACACCGGACCTAAAAATTAAACCTTCTCATATTTTTATTGTTACTCTCTTTGCCTAAGAAGCATTTATTTAACATCAATGTATTTTTGTAACAATTACTGTTAGTGTTTCATCTCTTTATCAAGCCTTGTCCTCATCAATATATAACTTTGATCAAGGAATGCTGTAAATTTAAAATGTGAAATGATGTAAGTCCTCCATTGTATAAACTATTAGAAGTGGCAACCAGCTTTCTCCCTCTTCCTCAAAAAATTTCTAAGTAAAATTTAAAATTCCATCATCCTGATGAAGAGAAGAATTAACCTGCACCACCTGTTCCTTTTTCTGACCAAGGAGGGCCACACAATGTAAGTTTTTATATAGCATGGACTCTCTTAAAGTCAGGAAGGTTCCATACAATACTTTATCTCATGAATATGAACCATCTTTCAAAGTCACTAATTACAAACAGCAGTACAGTCGAAGATTCCTACCTTTATCAATTAGAGTTGGATCATCGTACCGCACAAGTTTAGTCAGTACAGTATAATAACCTAGTCAGTATAATAACCAGTACAGTATAATAACCTAGTCAGTACAGGATAATAACCTAGTCAGTACAGGATAATAACCCAGTCAGTACAGTATAATAACCTAGTCAGTACAGTATAATAACCCAGTCAGTACAGTATAATAACCCAGTCAGTACAGTATAATAACCTAGTCAGTACAGTATAATAACCTAGTCAGTACAGTATAATTAACTTGTCAGTACAGTATAAATCACCCAGTCAGTACAGTATATATAACCTCAGTATATCACTGGTCAGTACAGTATATATCAGTCAGTACAGTATATATCACTGGTCAGTACAGTATATATCCCAGTCAGTCAGTATATATCATTGATACAGTATATATCACTGGTCAATACAGTATATATCACTGGTCAATACAGTATATATCACTAGTCAGTACAGTATATATCACTAGTCAGTACAGTATATATCACTGGTCAGTACAGTATAATGGTCAATACAGTATATATCACTGGTCAATACAGTATATATCACTGGTCAGTACAGTATATATCATTGGTCATTACAGCATATATTTTTGGTCAGTACAGTATATATCCCTAGTCAGTACAGTATATATCATTGGTCTGTACAGTATATATCATTGGTCAGTACAGTATATATCATTGGTCAGTACAGTATATATCACTGGTCAGTACAGTATATATATATCACTATCAGTACAGTATATATCACTGGACAGTTCAGTATATATCATTGGTCAGTACAGAATAAATCACTGGTCAGTACTGTATATATAACTGGTCAGTACAGTATATATCACTGGTCAATACAGTATATATCACTGGTCAATACAGTATATATCACTGGTCAGTACAGTATATATCACTGGTCAGTACAGTATATATCACTGGTCAGTACAGTATATATCATTGGTCAATACAGTATATATCACTGGTCAGTACAGTATATATCACTGGTCAGTACAGTACAGTGTATATCACTGGTCATTACAGTATAGATCACTGGTCAGTACAGGAAATATAATTGGTCAGTACAGTAGATATCACTGGACAGTACAGTATATGTCCCTGGTCAATACAGTACTGTATATATCACTGGTCAGTACAGTATATATCACTGGTCATTACAGTATATATCACTGGTCAGTACAGTATATATCACTGGTCAATACAGTATATATCAGTGGTCAGTACAGTATATATCACTGGTCAGTACAGTATATATCACTGGTCAGTACAGTATATAT
Source organism: Ylistrum balloti (assembly GCF_031769215.1). Classification (NCBI taxonomy): domain Eukaryota; kingdom Metazoa; phylum Mollusca; class Bivalvia; order Pectinida; family Pectinidae; genus Ylistrum; species Ylistrum balloti. Next base: position 730,230 of record NW_026782224.1, on the reverse strand, counting down.
CACTGGTCAGTCCAGTATATATCATTGGTCAGTACAGTATATATCACTGGTCAGTACAGTGTATATCAGTGGTCAGTACAGTATATATCACTGGTCAGCACAGTATATATCAGTGGTCAGTACAATATACATCACTGGTCAGTACAGTATATATCACTGGTCAGTACAGTATATATCACTGGTCAGTACAGTATATATCACTGGTCAGTACAGTATATATCACTGGTCAGTACAGTATATATCACTGGTCAATACAGTATATATCACTGGTCAGTACAGTATATATCACTGGTCAATACAGTATATATCACTGGTCAATACAGTATATATCACTGGTCAGTACAGTATATATCACTGGTCAGTACAGTATATATCACTGGTCAGTACAGTATATATCACTGGTCAATACAGTATATATCACTGGTCAGTACAGTATATATCACTGGTCAGTACAGTTTATATCACTGGTCAGTACAGTATAATGGTCAATACAGTATATATCACTGGTCAATACAGTATATATCACTGGTCAGTACAGTATATATCACTGGTCATATATATATATCACTGGTCAGTACAGTATATATATATCACTGGTCAGTACAGCATATATCATTTGTCAGCACAGTATATATCGCTGGTCAGTACAGTATATATCATTGGTCTGTACAGTATATATCGTTGGTCATTACAGCATATATCATTGGTCAGTACAGGATATATCACTGGTCAGTACAGTATATATCATTTGTCAGTACAGTATATATCACTGGTCAGTACAGTATATATCACTGGTCAGTACAGTATATATCACTGGTCAGTACAGTATATATCACTGGTCAGTACAATATATATCACTGGTCAGTACAGTATATATCACTGGTCAGTACAGTATATATCACTGGTCAATACAGTATATATCACTGGTCAGTACAGTATATATCACTGGTCAGTACAGTATATATCACTGGTCAGTACAGTATATATCACTGGTCAGTACAGTATATATCACTGGTCAATACAGTATATATCACTAGTCAGTACAGTATATATCACTAGTCAGTACAGTATATATCACTGGTCAGTACAGTATATATCACTGGTCAGTACAGTATATATCACTGGTCAGTACAGTATATATCACTGGTCAGTACAGTATAATGGTCAATACAGTATATATCACTGGTCAATACAGTATATATCACTGGTCAGTACAGTATAATGGTCAATACAGTATATATCACTGGTCAGTACAGTATATATCACTGGTCAGTACAGTATATATCACTGGTCAGTAGGTCAGTATAGTATATATCACTGCTCAGTACAGTATATAACACTGGTCAGTACAGGATATATCATTGGTCATTACAGTATATATCACCTGAAACTACAGTAAATATCACCGGTCAGTTCAGTAAATATCACTGGTCAGCACAGTATATGTCATTACATTATATATCACTGGTCATTACAGTATATATCACTGGTCAGTACAGTATATATCATTGGTCAGTACAGTATATATCATTGGTCAGTACAGTATATATCACTGGTCAGTACAGTATATATCACTGGTCAGTACAGTATATATCACTGGTCAGTAGGTCACTATAGTATATATCACTGGTCAGTACAGTATATATCACTGGTCAGTACAGTATACATCACTGGTCAGTACAGTATAATGGTCAATACAGTATATATCACTTGTCAGTACAGTATATATCATTGGTCAGTACAGTATATATCACTGGTCAGTACAGTATATATCACTGGTCAGTACAATATGTATCACTGGTCATTACAATATATATTATTGGTCAATACATTATATATCACTGGTCAGTACAGTATATATCACTGGTCATTACAGTATATATCACTGGTCAGTACAGTATATATCATTGGTCAATACAGTATATATCACTGGTCAGTACAGTATATATCACTGGTCAATACAGTATATATCACTGGTCAGTACAGTATATATCACTGGTCAATACAGTATATATCACTGGTCAGTACAGTATATATCACTGGTCAGTACAGTATATATCACTGGTCAGTACAGTATATATCACTGGACAGTACAGAAAATATCACTGGTCAGTACAGTATACATCACTGGTCAGTACAGTATATATCACTGGTCAGTACAGTATATATCATTGGTCAGTACAATATATATCACTGGACAGTTCAGTATATATCACTGGTCAGTACAGTATATATCACTGGTCAGTACAGTATATATCACTGGTCAGTACAGTATATATCACTGGTCAGTACAGTATTATATATCATTGGTCAGTACAGTATATATCACTGTTCAATACAGTATATATCATTGGTCAGTACAGTATATATAACTGGTCAGTACAGTATATATCACTGGTCAGTACAGTATCTATCACTGGACAGTTCAGTATATATCACCTGTCAGTACAGTATTGATCACTGGTCAGTAGGTCTGTGTAGTATATATCACTGGTCAGTACAGTATATATCACTGGTCAGTACAGGAAATATAATTGGGCGGTTCAGTAAATATCACTGGTCAATACAGTATATTTCAGTACAGTAAATATCACTGGTCAGTACAGTATATATCACTGGTCAGTACAGTATATATCACTGGACAGTTCAGTATATATCACTGGTCAGTACAGTATATATCACTGGTCAGTACAGTATATATCACTGGTCAGTACAGTATATATCACTGGTCAGTAAAGTATATATCATTCGTCAGTAGAGTATATATCACTGGTCAGTACAGTATATATCGTTGGTCAGTAGGCTATATATCACTGGTCAGTAGAGTATATATCCCTGGTCAGTACAGTATATATCACTGGTCAGTATATATCACTGGTCAGTACAGTATATATCATTGGTCAGTACAGTATATATTATTGGTAAGTACAGTATATATGACTTGTCAGTACAGTATATATCACTGGTCAGTACAGTATATAACATTGGTCAGTAAAGTACATATAACTGGTCAGTAGAGTATATATCACTGGTCAGTACAGGAAATATATATGGTCAGTTCAGTAGATATCACTGGTCAGTACAGTAAATATCACTGGTCAGTACAGTATATATCACTGGTCAGCACAGTATATGTCAGTACAGTAAATATCACTGGTCAGTACAGTATATATCACTGGTCAGTACAGTATATATCACTGGTCAATACAGTATATATCACTGGTCAATACAGTATATATCACTGGTCAATACAGTATATATCACTGGTCAGTACAGTATATATCACTGGTCAGTACAGTATATATCACTAGTCAGTACAGTATATATCATTGGTCAGTACAGTATATATCACTGGTCAGTACAGTATATATCACTGGTCAGTACAGTATATATCACTGGTCAGTACAGTATAATGGTCAATACAGTATATATCACTGGTCAGTACAGGATATATCATTGGTCAGTACACGATATATCATTGGTCAGTACAGTATATATCACCTGTCAGTACAGTAAATATCACTGGTCAGTACTGTATATATCACTGGTCAGCACAGTATATGTCAGTACAGTAAATATAACTGGTCAGTACAGTATATATCATTTGTCAGTACAGTATATATCACTGGTCAGTACAGTATATATCATTGGTCAGCACAGCAGATATCACTGGTCATTACGGTATATATTATTGGTCAGTACAGCATATATCCCTGGTCAGTACAGTATATATCACTGGTCAGTACAGTATATATCATTGATCAGTACAGTATATATCACTGGTCAGTACAGTATATATCACTGGTCAATACAGTATATATCACTTGTCAGTACAGTATATATCATTGGTCAGTACAGTATATATCACTGGTCAATACAGTATATATCACTGGTCAGTACAGTATATATCATTGGTCAGTACAGTATATATCACTGGTCAGTACAGGAAATATATATGGTCAGTTCAGTAGATAATAACCCAGTCAGTACAGTATAATAACAGTGTATATCACTGGTCAGTACAGTATTATATATCACTAGTCAGTACAGTAAATATCATTGGTCAGTACAGTATATATCACTGGTCAATACAGTATATATCACTAGTCAGTACAGTATAATAACCTTGTCAGTACAGTATAATAACCTAGTCAGTACAGTATAATAACCTAGTCAGTACAGGATAATAACCTAGTCAGTACAGTATATTAAGATGTTACAAGATCTGAAATCTGAAAAATCAGGAAAACTTAATATGACCAATGTATACACCAAGTTTCAATAACTCGTAAATTATGCAGATAGTTACTGTTGTGGTACACTGCACTTCTCTTTACTGAGATCTATTTATCTATTCTAGTATGAAGTTTCATATTGATACCTCTTATGATTTTTGTGATATGTTCCGAACAGAACTATGATAATGGACAGATAGACAGAATGATAATGAACAGACAGACAGAGGGATAGACAAAGTGGCAGCCATGAAAATATCACCTTTGTAGGTAAAGCCTAAGGAACGTTTTCTTCTCTGTTTTAATGAACCTCTGAAGTGGAGTCAGCCCTTCTGTGATTTGAAGAACTTCAGCAGGATTAAGAAAATTAACTAGAATCTTTAGTATTAATGTAAGTTGATCAGGTTGAATGACAGCCATATCAGACTTCATTTCTCTGACAACAGCTGAGAAATCCTTGATGCACTGTACAATTCCTGGACAAATAAAAGAAGTTTAGTTACTGCAAGTCAATCATTAACCCAAGTGTTTAATTTTAATCATTTATATTCAGTTCACACTGGACAGATTTCGTGTCCTTTACGTATCACATTTTTGCAAATGCAAAACTTAATAGAACTTGCTTTGAACCAAAATATTACACAATACATTTTACATACACGGCTTTTCCATCGCTGGACATAATACATTTACATTCAATTTTTCATAATAAAAGATCAAAATTAATTTCATGCACAAGTTCTAAAAACTGATAACAATGACGCTTCAAAATCTGTTGGAAATATCAGATACTGATTTGTCACCATAGACATCTTTAAAACAGATTTACCATCGTGTTCATCACTTTCCAACATCTTGGACATAAGGAAGGTAACTCTGTTGATATTGTATGCAAACGATGGCATGGCTCGAATCCTGAAACAGAAACATTTCCCATTCTGGAGAAAAGGACTAAAGATGTGCAACAAAACAGTTATAGAACATCGTACTGTTAGAGAAATCAATGACAGAGAGTATTCCTAAATCTTTGGTACAAGATTTAACAAATAGTTCCTTTATATCCGAAACTCAGAAATTAACTAGCGATCCCTTTAAATCCTTAGCTCAGGAATTAACTACTGGTCCCTTGATACTAACCCAAGGAATTAACGAATGGTCCCTTAATACTAACCCAAGGAATTAACTAATGGCCCTTTAATACTTTAACAAGGAATTAACTAATGGTCCTTTGATACTAACCCAAGGAATTAACTAATGGTCCCTTAATACTAACCCAAGGAATTAACTAATGGCCCTTTAATACTTTAACAAGGAATTAACTAATGGCCCTTTAATACTTTAACAAGGAATTAACTAATGGCCCTTTAATACTTTAACAAGGAATTAACTAATGGTCCCTTAATACTAACCCAAGGAATTAACTAATGGCCCTTTAATACTTTAACAAGGAATTAACTAATGGTCCCTTGATACTAACCCAAGGAATTAACTAATGGTCCCTTAATACTAACCCAAGGAATTAACTAATGGTCCCTTAATACTTTTCAAAGGAATTAACTAATGGTCCCTTAATACTAACCCAAGGAATTAACTAACGGTCCTTTAATACTTTTCAAAGGAATTAACTAATGGCCCTTTAATACTTTAACAAGGAATTAACTAATGGTCCCTTGATACTTAACCAAGGAATTAACTAATGGTCCCTTAATACTTAAATTAGGAATTAACTATTGTTCCCTTAACCTTAATACTTTTCAAATGAATTAACTAATGGTCCCGTAATACTTAACCAAGGAATTAACAAGTAAACCCTAAATTCTGAAACCACGTTGACAGTTTTCATCAATTTTTTATCCAGGAAATCTGTGTATCACAATCCTTGTTATATTAATTCCAAAGGCATTTGTATGTGATTATAAGATTGTATGTGATTAAAAGTGATTATATATTCAAGGAAATATTTTGATAATTAACATGACTGACAATCACATTATTAATACTGTTATCAGTTTACAAACCATACTTACATTTCATTCTGGTAGTAGATGGCTTTTTTGAATTTCTTTCTATACATATATGCCTGCCTTAAGATATTGGCTGTCATGGTGGTTTTAACACTCCCTTCCAATTTGATTTGAACAAATCTCCTTAAAACCTCATCGTCATTCTGAAAAAAGGCATAATATTTATATACTCATGCAAATATGAATTTTCGTTGTGATGTTTCTTTTAAACTTGCTCAATATTCACGGGTAGCTGACAACATTTAACACCATCACAGGTAGCTGACAACATTTAACACCATCACAGGTAGCTGACAACATGTAAGAACATCACAGGTAGCTGACAACATTTAACACCATCACAGGTAGCTGACAACATTTAACACCATCACAGGTAGCTGACATGTAGGACCATCACAGGTAGCTGACAACATTTAACACCATCACAGGTAGCTGACAACATGTAGGACCATCACAGGTAGCTGACAACATTTAACACCATCACAGGTAGCTGACAACATGTAGGACCATCACAGGTAGCTGACAACATCTAACACAAGCACAGGTAGCTGACAACATGTAGGACCATCACAGGTAGCTGACAACATGTAGGACCATCACAGGTAGCTGACAACATGTAAGACCATCACAGGTAGCTGACAACATGTAAGAACATCACAGGTAGCTGACAACATGTAAGAACATCACAGGTAGCTGACAACATGTAGGACCATCACAGGTAGCTGACAACATTTAACACCAGCACAAGTAGCAGACAACATTTAACACCAGCACAAGTGGCTGACAACATTTAACAACAGGATAGGTAGCTGACAATATTTAACACCAGCATAGGTAGCTGACAACATTTAAGTCCATTGTTTACTTGTATGATCCTAGTAAGATAATACTTTGTTTTATCTGGAGTTAGAATGTTACTTACCTCACTGTTCAAAGCTTTGGCTAATTGAGGATCAATATATAGCTGAAACATCATAACCTGATATATAGGAACATGGTAAGGTACAATAGGAACAGACATATAATGAAGAAAAATCTATTTTTAATGTGAAAGCTAGATCAGGAAACATGTATATGTTGATTGAACAGACGTCAACAGATCCAAATAGTCAGTGTATTTAAAGTATTTTTTAGTTAAAGGATAAAAAAGAGTTACAGCTGTACTTTTAATCATTAAATTCATTTAACCAATGAACTGTTTGTTTCGTTATATTTACAAACCTTTATCAAACAGGAATGATGTGTGGATCATTTTAATTCTATCTTTGATTAGTCTGTAAACATTGAGGAATAAACTGTTAGGTTAGAACAATATTGCTGCCCCTATCAAACAGCTGTAAGGACTTCTCTTTTCTCTGCTGTGAAATAAGAACTTACTGTCAAGGTGATACATACGTACCTCTCCAGTCCGAACTAGGTGATACTTCTCATTAAATATAGTCAAGATAGAAGTGTTACAAAGCAATAGTTCTTATCATCAATGCCAGCCAGGATAACTAATACTTTTGTACAAACAAAAGTAATTGAGGCAAACAAAAAATAAATGAACATGTGTCTTTTTTAATTATGGAAATGGATTAACAAATAATACTACCAAATGTCCTCGGTGTGCTGCGTTTTCTTGCATCATGGTGTCTGTCACCTCAACTGCTGGTTTCTGTAAACAAGAAATATTCAATACCATTCTGGCTGAAAATCAAAACACATAGATTTTACTTCAGAGAAAAGCTCTAAAAGGACATGAAATCAGAAAATCATTCCATAACATTACTTTATGACCTACACAGATAAAGTTTGACCTACACAGATAAAGTTTGACCTACACAGATAAAGTTTGACCTACACAGATAAAGTTTGACCTACACAGATAAAGTCTGACCTACACAGATAAAGTTTAACCTACAAAGATAAAGTTTGACCTACACAGATAAAGTTTAACCTACACAGATAAAGTTTAACCTACAAAGATAAAGTTTGACCTACACAGATAAAGTTTAACCTACACAGATAAAGTTTAACCTACACAGATAAAGTTTGACCTACACAGATAAAGTTTGACCTACACTGATAAAGTTTGACCTACACAGATAAAGTTTGACCTACACAGATAAAGTTTAACCTACACAGATAAAGTTTGACCTACAGAGGTAAAGTTTAACCTAAACAGATAAAGTTTGACCTACACTGATAAAGTTTGACCAGATAAAGTTTGACCTACACAGGTAAAGTTTGACCAGTTAAAGTTTGACCTACACAGATAAAGTTTGACCTACACAGATAAAGCTTGACCTACACAGATAAAGTTTGACCTACACAGACAAAGTTTGACCAGATAAAGTTTGACCTACACAGATAAAGTTTGACCTACACAGATAAAGCTTGACCTACACAGATAAAGTTTGACCTACACAGATAAAGTTTGACCTACACAGATAAAGTTTGACCTACACAGATAAAGTTTGACCTACACAGGTAAAGTTTAATGTTTTGGTGTTCATTATCCTAATCAGCAGTCTGAATGTGTACATTTTTGATTTTCTGATCATTTTTTCACAAACCCACAAAAACATTACCTATTAAGGAGGTTAGAAACCTATCAATTCCTTCCCCTGGAAAGAAACTTTTAGCTTTTAGTCAATAAACTGTTATATCAGTGCTGTAAATAATGCACTCCTTCTCAGTATATCTGTCTGTACAATCTTTATGTCAAGTCTGTCTCTTTAACCATCTGTGTAATTCAACTCACTATGTGTAAAGTAAATTTAACTTTATTTCATTCTGATTTATATAAATCACTCTTAATAGCCTTGATGGCACAAATGTGCCTAGGTTTACTTCCAAACAATGATATATTAAAATATGCTTACGTCGTTGTCAAAGCAAGCTTTTCCAATTTCCAGCAATGTCTGTAGTAATAAAGTAAAAACATTCACTTACAAAAAGTTTACTGTATCACTTTGTATACATGTAATCAACTTTCAATGAGAAGTATATATCATTACCTGTAACTGATGTATCTATCATTAATCATACAACATATATACGTAGTACACATTTGATAATAGGATGTATAAACACAACTATTATAATAGTGCACTGGTTATTACAGTTTGTCTTACTAGAAATATATACAATATTATTACAATGTTAACTTGGAATACTACTAGAGAGTTCCACTTCACACAGTGTTTAAGTATACTACTAGAGAGTTCCACTTCACACAGTGTATACTACTAGAGAGTTCCACTTCACACAGTGTCTATGTATACTACTAGAGAGTTCCACTTCACACAGTGTTTATGTATACTACTAGAGAGTTCCACTTCACACAGTGTTTATGTATACTACTAGAGAGTTCCACTTCACACAGTGTTTATGTATACTACTAGAGAGTTCCACTTCACACAGTGTATACTACTAGAGAGTTCCACTTCACACAGTGTTTATGTATACTACTAGAGAGTTCCACTTCACACAGTGTATACTACTAGAGAGTTCCACTTCACACAGTGTATACTACTAGAGAGTTCCACTTCACACAGTGTATACTACTAGAGAGTTCCACTTCACACAGTGTATACTACTAGAGAGTTCCACTTCACACAGTGTATACTACTAGAGAGTTCCACTTCACACAGTGTCTATGTATACTACTAGAGAGTTCCACTTCACACAGTGTATATATATACTACTAGAGAGTTCCACTTCACACAGTGTATACTACTAGAGAGTTCCACTTCACACAGTGTATATATATACTACTAGAGAGTTCCACTTCACACAGTGTATACTACTAGAGAGTTCCACTTCACACAGTGTATACAACTAGAGAGTTCCACTTCACACAGTGTCTATGTATACTACTAGAGAGTTCCACTTCACACAGTGTATACTACTAGAGAGTTCCACTTCACACAGTGTATACTACTAGAGAGTTCCACTTCACACAGTGTATACTACTAGAGATATACCACTTCACACAGTGTATACTACTAGAGAGTTCAACTTCACACAGTGTTTTCACACAGTGTATACTACTAGAGAGTTCCACTTCACACAGTGTTTACTACTAGAGAGTTCCACTTCACACAGTGTATACTACTAGAGAGTTCCACTTCACACAGTGTATACTACTAGAGAGTTCCACTTCACACAGTGTTTATGTATACTACTAGAGAGTTCCACTTCACACAGTGTATACTACTAGAGAGTTCCACTTCACACAGTGTATACTACTAGAGAGTTCCACTTCACACAGTGTATACTACTAGAGAGTTCCACTTCACACAGTGTATACTACTAGAGAGTTCCACTTCACACAGTGTATACTACTAGAGAGTTCCACTTCACACAGTTTATACTACTAGAGAGTTCCACTTCACACAGTGTATACTACTAGAGAGTTCCACTTCACACAGTGTATACTACTAGAGAGTTCCACTTCACACAGTGTATACTACTAGAGAGTTCTACTTCACACAGTCTATACTACTAGAGAGTTCCACTTCACACAGTGTATACTACTAGAGAGTTCCACTTCACACAGTGTATACTACTAGAGAGTTCCACTTCACACAGTGTATACTACTAGAGAGTTCCACTTCACACAGTGTATACTACTAGAGAGTTCCACTTCACACAGTGTATACTACTAGAGAGTTCCACTTCACACAGTGTATACTACTAGAGAGTTCCACTTCACACAGTGTATACTTCACACAGTATACTAGAGAGTTCCACTTCACACAGTGTATACTACTAGAGAGTTCTACTTCACACAGTGTATACTACTAGAGAGTTCCACTTCACACAGTGTCTATGTATACTACTAGAGAGTTCTACTTCACACAGTGTATACTACTAGAGAGTTCCACTTCACACAGTGTATACTACTAGAGAGTTCCACTTCACACAGTGTATACTACTAGAGAGTTCCACTTCACACAGTGTATACTACTAGAGAGTTCCACTTCACACAGTGTATACTACTAGAGAGTTCCACTTCACACAGTGTATACTACTAGAGAGTTCCACTTCACACAGTGTATACTACTAGAGAGTTCCACTTCACACAGTGTTTACTACTAGAGAGTTCCACTTCACACAGTGTATACTACTAGAGAGTTCCACTTCACACAGTGTATACTACTAGAGAGTTCCACTTCACACAGTGTATATATATACTACTAGAGTGTTCCACTTCACACAGTGTTTACTACTAGAGAGTTCCACTTCACACAGTGTATACTACTAGAGAGTTCCACTTCACACAGTGTATACTATGAGAGTATACTACTAGAGAGTTCCACTTCACATAGTGTATATATATACTACTAGAGAGTTCCACTTCACACAGTGTATACTACTAGAGAGTTCCACTTCACACAGTGTATACTACTAGAGAGTTCCACTTCACACAGTGTATACTACTAGAGAGTTCCACTTCACACAGTGTATACTACTAGAGAGTTCCACTTCACACAGTGTATACTACTAGAGAGTTCCACTTCACACAGTGTATACTACTAGAGAGTTCCACTTCACACAGTGTATACTACTAGAGAGTTCCACTTCACACAGTGTATACTACTAGAGAGTTCCACTTCACACAGTGTATACTACTAGAGAGTTCCACTTCACACAGTGTCTATGTATAGTAATAGAGAGTTCCACTTCACACAGTGTATACTACTAGAGAGTTCCACTTCACACAGTGTATACTACTAGAGAGTTCCACTTCACACAGTGTATACTACTAGAGAGTTCCACTTCACACAGTGTATACTACTAGAGAGTTCCACTTCACACAGTGTATACTACTAGAGAGTTCCACTTCACACAGTGTATACTACTAGAGAGTTCCACTTCACACAGTGTATACTACTAGAGAGTTCCACTTCACACAGTGTATACTACTAGAGAGTTCCACTTCACACAGTGTATACTACTAGAGAGTTCCACTTCACACAGTGTATACTACTAGAGAGTTCCACTTCACACAGTGTATACTACTAGAGAGTTCCACTTCACACAGTGTATACTACTAGAGAGTTCCACTTCACACAGTGTATACTACTAGAGAGTTCCACTTCACACAGTGTATACTACTAGAGAGTTCCACTTCACACAGTGTATACTACTAGAGAGTTCCACTTCACACAGTGTATACTACTAGAGAGTTCCACTTCACACAGTGTATACTACTAGAGAGTTCTACTACTTCACACAGTGTATACTACTTCACACAGTGTATACTACTAGAGAGTTCCACTTCACACAGTGTATACTACTAGAGAGTTCCACTTCACACAGTGTATACTACTAGAGAGTTCCACTTCACACAGTGTATACTACTAGAGAGTTCCACTTCACACAGTGTATACTACTAGAGAGTTCCACTTCACACAGTGTATACTACTAGAGAGTTCCACTTCACACAGTGTATACTACTAGAGAGTTCCACTTCACACAGTGTATACTACTAGAGAGTTCCACTTCACACAGTGTCTACTAGAGAGTTCCACTTCACACAGTGTATACTACTAGAGAGTTCCACTTCACACAGTGTATACTACTAGAGAGTTCCACTTCACACAGTGTATACTACTAGAGAGTTCCACTTCACACAGTGTATACTACTAGAGAGTTCCACTTCACACAGTGTATACTACTAGAGAGTTCCACTTCACACAGTGTATACTACTAGAGAGTTCCACTTCACACAGTGTATACTACTAGAGAGTTCCACTTCACACAGTGTATACTACTAGAGAGTTCCACTTCACACAGTGTATACACAGTATACTAGAGAGTTCCACTTCACACAGTGTATACTACTAGAGAGTTCCACTTCACACAGTGTATACTACTAGAGAGTTCCACTTCACACAGTGTATACTACTAGAGAGTTCCACTTCACACAGTGTATACTACTAGAGAGTTCCACTTCACACAGTGTATACTACTAGAGAGTTCCACTTCACACAGTGTATACTACTAGAGAGTTCTACTTCACACAGTGTATACTACTAGAGAGTTCTACTTCACACAGTGTATACTACTAGAGAGTTCTACTTCACACAGTGTATACTACTAGAGAGTTCTACTTCACACAGTGTATACTACTAGAGAGTTCCACTTCACACAGTGTATACTACTAGAGAGTTCTACTTCACACAGTGTATACCGTGTTGTGACATTACCTTTTTGGACTGATCATTAAGATGAGAAGAACAAGGCTCACTTTCAATCATCGAAGAGAACTGATGTTGGGATTCAACAATCCCCTGAAAAAAACACAAACAATTAAAATACCAAATAAACAAACCATGAAGTAAAACAAAAGAAAAATGATGTTACAAAGAGAATCAATGGTAGTACAACTGAGACCAGAAGTGACCCTGGTAAATGTAGGACTTATATCAACAGGAAATCTTCACACTATATCATCCATCAACGATTCTAAAATGGAAAAATATATTTCACAAATGTAAATATCTGCTATTTAAAGCGAAAGAATACTTTTTTTGCCAGAGTGATTTCTTAATTTTCCTTGAGGCTTTGTTTAATCGGATAAAACCTAAATAGATTTTACATGTGTGTGCAGTGATTTACACATATATACACAAATAAAGATGAAAGTTCCATGAAACATTATATGTCCCTTTAACTTTAATCAAATACTGACAGAAACTGATTTTGTAAAAAATCTGTTATACCTGTTTCTTCATTTCCATGACAACGCAGGTCATATAATCTACAAATAAATAAACACATAAATATCAACATCTACCTCATGTCATTCACTGTATTTAGTTGTTTTTGTTTTCTTTTTCACTTAAAAATTAATATTAATATAAATATTAATATCTAATGGTTTATATAAGGACTGACTTTCAAATCTGTTAGTGCAATAATGACAGAGGAAGCAGATCAATGATATATCCTTGTCACATTATTGCTGGGTGAAAGACTTGAAATAATAATTATAAAATCTAAAACAGCATTCATTACAAATCACTTATATAATGATAACAACAATAATTATTTTGCCTGACAAACAGGAGGGGTGTGGGATGTATATCTATAAACTTTAAAGTCTTTCAAAAACAAATCTGCATCCAAGTAGGAGTAGCATGGGATGTACTTATGGACTTAGAAGTAGGACAATCTCTGTGCAGTATGATAACTTTCCCAAAATTGAATAAAACAACTAAGAAAAGTAAGTCATTTGCCCTTGACTCAGTCATATGTCAATCAATGTACAAAATTCATCTAAAAATTTTTAGGTGGGATGCTACACAGGAAGAAAAAATGATACTAGATCATGGTTACCTGTATACAGTGTGATAACAAATGAAATATTAAAAGTTATTTGAAACATCAAGTTTTTCTGTCTAATTTTGATGAATACACATATATATAAACTTTGAATAATATGATTAAGTTTATTAGATAGATAAATTGGATGGTGTCACTCTCTTCGTTCTAACAACTGTCAGCACTTACACATTTCCAGAACCACTGAAATGTTGAATATCAAGAGTGTTTCAGCTGCTTTGTAGACACATATCCTTTGTTTTATTACAGCTAGATACTCTATCTAATAGAAAAGGATTTACAAGGCTCTACCTACGCAGGGTCTATCAGACAACAATGCTGGCTTACCTTTACTGATGGTTTTAGCTTCCAGAAACATTCTGTTCAATGTGATTACATTATCCTGCACCATTTTGATGGTCAGTTTGGCAGCTAATTTATTGATCTTACGAGAACCTTCAAAATGGACCTATGAAATAAAATGAATGCTGGGTTATTTTTTTTGTTGATGAAGTGTTGTTCAAACTGTGACACTATCATAAATCATGCACTGTATAAAGTAGGATTTACTGTATAAAGTAGGATTCAATATGTAAAGTATTATGTAAAACCTTTTAAATAAATGATATAAAGTAGGTTTGGCTGTTTAATATAATTATGAAGTAAAGAAGTGTTTTTAGAGGGTTATTCCAATAAAAGATCTATCCATACCCAGGTCTCCATGTTTGAATTAGCGACATGCAAGACATAATAGACAACCTCTACACCGGTAGTATATCTCAGACTGCTGTGGTCTGTAAACTTGTTACTAGATCTGATAAAGCGAAGAACCTTGATCACAGAATCATTTTCACATAAATCCCAGTATGAATAATATCTTACATTTGACTTCATACCAAGTCCTCTGGCAAAGGACCGTATAAAGAATACAGCCGTATGCTGTGACAAATTATACACTTTAAATCCCTCTGGCAGGAAAGAATGGACAACAAGCTGGTTACCATGGTATTCAATTTCAGCCTTATCCTCTTTATCCACATCAGAGGCCATACAGAGAACATCTAAGACCTGTTAAAATACAATGTCTACTGTACAGACACCATAAGTGATGAAAAATGTCTTCTCTATATACAGTAACAGACATTAGAGTTACAAATGTCTTCTCTATATATAATAACATACATCAGTGATGAAAAATGTCTACTCTATATATAGTAACAAAAATTAGTGTTAGAAATATCTTCTCTATATATCGTAACAGACATCAGTGATAGATACCTGTACTCTATATATCGTAACAGACATCAGTAATAGACACCTGTAATCTATATATAGAAACAGACATCTGTAATAGACACCTGTAATCTATATATAGTAACAGACATCAGTGATAGACACCTGTACTCTATATATAGTAACAGACATCAGTAATAGACACCTGTAATCTATATATAGTAACAGACATCATTGATAGACACCTGTACTCTATATATAGTAACAGACATCAGTGACAGACACATGTACTCCATACATGAATAGACCTTGATAGACATGACTTTATTCTATACAAGAACATGGATCAAAACCAAGTATATTACCTTTTCTGCCTGAATTTCATGACCATTCATAAGTAGTGGCAATAACAGCTGGAGTTGATGAACCCGTCTCATACCTGCCTCTGATTCTGCTCTCTTGATTAACTGTAAATTAACATAGTGTTTAAGCGATGTTGTATAGCTGTTAAAATGTTCATGCTGAAGGTTATAAACTGATATTAAAATACACGCACAATTTTTCCAAAGAATTTTTGTTCGCTTCACCTATATCATAAACAATGCAGGGCTGAACAATATATGCCTGTCCCATATACCTAAGAGCAAATGACTTTGGAGTCAAAAAGAATAGAGTTATGAAGAGGTGCAAATAACTCTTCCAAAAATTATTTCTGCAAAATGCTCTTCAGGAAAACAATTTTAGGTTAGCAACAAAAGATTCTTGACACCCACAACTGTTTGATCTTTATGCTCTTTACTAGGCAAAATCCGAGATGGCTGCCTGTTGGCCATTTTGTTTTTCTGATCAGTCCCAAACTCAAACAGGCACAACTAGGGGCCTAAAGGAACCTATACATGAAATTTGAGAAAGATCTACAAAAAAAGTTCTCAAGAAATAGTGGTAACAAACTTTCGAAATCAAAATCCAAGATGGCTGCTTACAGGCCATTTTGTTTTTTATTTATCAGTACCAAAATCAAACTGGGCACAACTAGTAATCAAGGAAAGCATACACATGAAATTTGAGAAAAATCAATGCTGTAGTTCTCAAGAAATAGCGATAACAAACTTTCAAATCCAAATCAAAGATGTCTGGCTGTCTGTCAGTCATTTTGTTTTTCTGATCAGTCCAAAAATGAAATTGACAGCACTAGGGAACAAGGGGAACCTACATATGAGATTCAAGAAAGATTCAACACTAACTTTTCAAGAAATAGTGATAGCAAACTTTAAAAGTCAAAATCCAAGATGGCCACCTTTTGGCCATTTTATTTTTCTGATCAGTCCTAAAATAACATGGGCACAACTAGAGACCAAGGGGAACCTACATATGTAATTTGTGAGAGATCCATCTCTTACTTTTCAAGAAAAAATGATAACAAACTTCATTGAAACAAGATATACCAGAGGGATCTTGACGCCCACCATGGTTTGATCTTTATATGTCTTTAAAAGTTGGATCTTTTTCCTTCTTTTCTCTTCTCTTCTCTGTTTTTGCTCTTAATGATAAGACATTTGAACATTTTTGCAGAAATAGAGATGATAATCTTTACCTGCCAAATTTAAAATGGCCATCTGGAAGCCATTTTGTTTCTTCTGATCAGTCCCAAATAAAACAAGCACAAGGAGAGACCAAAGGGAACCTATGTATGAACATTAAAATACAAGATAGCCACCTTCAACTATTTTGTTCTTTTATCAAACCCAAAATCAAACTGGCACAACTAGGTACCAAGGGAAACATACATGGGAAATCTAAGAAATTTAAGAAAGATCCATCCAGTACTTTTCAAGAAATAGCAATAACAAATTTTCAAAGTCAAAATCCAAGATGGCTGCCTTTCGGCCATTTTATATTTCTGATCAGTCCTAAAATAAAATTGACACAACTAGAGACCAAGGGAAACCTGCATTTGTAATTTGTGAGAGATCCATCTCTTACTTTTCAAGAAAATGTGATAACAAATTTCATTAAAAAAAATCCAAGATGGCTGCCTATCAGCCATTTTGTTTTTTTTATCAGTTTCAAAATCAAATGGGCACAACTAGGGATCATGGGGAACCTATATATGCAAATTGAGAAAGATTCATTCAGTATTTCTCAATTAAGGGCGATAACAAAAATTGTTTATGGACAGACAGGCGATGGAGGGATTGACGTACGGACGACTGACCACAGCCAATATGAATAGCCCATCACCTCATGATGGTGGGCTAATAAAACCAACAAAGTTGGCATGATTTAAGTGGAAAATTGCAAATGAAAAAAACAAGCTTATTGAAAAACATTGTTAACTAACCTAATATATACATGAAGTTTTATAGGAAAGGAAAGTTAACACTAATTTATTGGTTTTTGATGATGTTTCCATGGTAACACAAAAAGCTTATTATCCTGGTAATGTAATATTAAGATATACCTGATTGATCTTCTTGAGATCTCCTTTAACTGCGTAACACTTCATCATAGTCATATAGCAGTTCAAGTCAGGCAAGATGCCATAGGAGCTGAAACACATCACAGCATGATCAGGAGAACATTTCCAAATATAGATTACCAAGTTGCATTTGCTTCTGCTAAACTTGTACCGGATAGTGTTTTGTAAGTTAAACTGTAACACCTCATGGTCAGTCAAGGTCTCTTGAATAATGTAAACTCTTAAAAACATTTTTGTCTTATAAATCTACAATCATGTTAAAACAGTGTGTTCACTATCCTTTACCTGTGATGTTGATGTTATTGTTTAGTGTCAAGTAAATTATAACGTAGATCAAAATGGTCGGTGTTTCTATACACCCTACAATGGAAAACTTACCGGTCAGTGCGTAAAGGTCATTGTCTTGTCACAATCAGTGTCTTGTATTTCTACAACAACAGTCAAGTGTCTTGTATTTCTACAATAAGTCAAGTGTCTTGTACTTCTACAACAACAGTCAAGTGTCTTGTATTTCTACAACAACAGCCAAATGTCTTGTATTTCTACAACAACAGTCAAGTGTCTTGTATTTCTACAATAAGACAAGTGTCTTGTATTTCTACAACAACAGCCAAATGTCTAGTATTTCTACAACAACAGTCAAGTGTCTTGTATTTCTACAATAAGTCAAGTGTCTTGTATTTCTACAACAAGAGTCAAGTGTCTTGTATTTCTACAACAACAGTCAAGTGTCTTGTATTTCTACAACAACAGTCAAGTGTCTTGTATTTCTACAACAACAGTCTGGTGTCTTGTATTTCTACAATTATGGTCAGTTTTTTTTTTTATTACAATTCTAACCCACCATTCAATTTTGTATCATTAGACATCAAAATAATAGTTTTTAATCAAAAAGTACAGAACTTACCCCATGGATTCAAAAATGGTAGACATTTCATCTTCACAGCTACAACAGAAAATTGTCTTTCTAAAGATGTAAATCAAGTGAATGAACAAGACTATGTTATAGTATTATGTCCTTATACTGGTACATGTATCAACATACAGTCTGAATATTACCTATAGTTAATACATAACACTACACATGATATACCTATCAGAACACTATATAGTTACCTACAGTGTCAATATATAATAATCCCCCGATATCTATTTACGACAGCAAACTTGACCTAAAGTCTGTCTAGTACATAATAATACATGTACTATTACATGTAATATGTGTGATATGTAGTCTAGTACATAATAATACATGTACTATTACATGTTATATGTGTGATACATAACCTTGACCTAAAGTCTGTCTAGTACATAATAATACATGCTCTATTACATGTTATATGTGCGATACGTAGTCTAGTACATAATAATACAAGTACTATTACATGTAATATGTGTGATACATAGTCTATTACATAATAATACATGTACCATTACATGATACATACCACAAAGAATATAGATACTGAACACTGCCTTCAGTTTGAATGTATAATATTACATATCATACATGTGTAAATGAAGCAGGAAAATGCACAGACAGAGCGGAGTTGAGGTAGTCATTACGAGACCCTGCCTCAAAATGAATCAGACTGTTCCTGGTGTGATAAACACAGCAAATGAAGCTGAGGAAATCGACTGTGATATCAATTAGTAGTACATGCGTATGGCAATTAACTTACCCGGCATTAAATGCTCCCCAAATATAATTGCTGGCAGTTTTTGCAGTCATTTGGAAATTGGCAGATCTCATTTCTTTCAAAAGCCTCCTGGATAAAGCAGAAGTTGTATAAATGAAAACTGAATGATACTCCATCAGTTGTGTGGTAGAAATCATCTTTTCTAACATAGAAATGAAATGTATATAGGTGACTATTCAAGGGATTATCGATACCAGTTTTGCTAACGTCTGAAAACATCAGCTCATGATTACTCTGGATTTGATCAAACCTATCAATGAAAGTGAAAAGTGATTTCTACCAATAACTTACTTAACACAATCAAGCTCGCCATGTGCACTATGGTATCCAATCAATTCTTCGAAGAATTCCTAAAAAAATGAAATTAAACAGGAAAAAAGAAACACAGATGAAAGTGATAACTCAAGTACATTGGAGACTAATATTATTTTGTTTGTTACCAGACATATAAACAAAACCACTATGTGTCTAAACTATGTAAAGTAACCTGCATTATATTCAAGCAAATCCTGAAGTGTTTGAGAATCAAAATAATTTCCGCAACATTAACAGAAATTGTCACAGCTGATATGTTTGAATTACGGCTTACTTAGCTGATTGTTATAAGGTACATTGGCCTAGCAATTTTGTACTGTTCTACATGTTAAACATAGTGTACTCCACCTGGTTAGAACAGCTAGAAACCTGTCTACCATATCCCTATCACACTTCTTGTGTGTACATAGTCTATTTTACCTCGTCACACAGAAACATTTATTTCAGTCCCTGTTAAAGACCTACATGGTCTGGAAAGACACCTGTCTTTATCATATCTGGTATCAATTAATCAAGACCTACATGGTCTGGAAAGACACCTGTCTTTATCATATCTGGTATCAATTAATCAAGACCTACATGGTCTAGAAAGACACCTGTCTTTATCACTGCCTACCTGGTCCTGGCTAAGACCTGCCTGTCTCATTTCTTCTTGCAAATTTGTGACATCAACCATCATCTCATTTTCCTTGCAGGCCATTACATAATTTGTGTAATTAGATAAATCCAGTGTGTATCCTGATGATAGAAACATGTTAATTACCTTTACTGTATCTGACTTGTCATGTATGTCCAGTCATCTGAAAGATTCATGTTCTTCTATACATTTGTGTTGTCCAGAAAGCACAACAGCGAATCTTATAATAATTGATAGTCAGCTAATATAAGAAATAAACATTTTCTGCAAATTAATTCTCTTTTATTCATTAAGGTCTATACAATTATTCTATTCATGTACTTGCATGACACTTTAAGAATCTTTGACCAACCTTTCCAAGATTTCAGGAGATTCCAGACCTTTGTAGTTGTCCTTTTGCGTCGAAACTTCGTAACATTTAACACTTCTCCTGTCATACTGAGGAGTTCACTCCCCTTTCCGCTGGAGAGTACTGGTTCACCTTGTGCTGACCAAGGCATAGTAAAGTAAATTAGAGATCTCAGAGGGATCTTTAATGGCACATGCCATTGTATGATCTTTGAATTCTGCATCAGTTGAATCGTTTTTCTTTCTTTCAAACTGATCCCAAAATCAAGCATGCACAACAAGGGACTAGATGGAACACACATTTGACATTTTAGAATGTTCCATCCAGAACTAAACAAATTTAAATCAATACCCATTCAAAATTAATGATGGCTGTCTACGGGTCATTGTATTTTTCTGATGAGTCTCAAAATGAATAATGCATAACTAGGAACAATGGAGGACCTTAACAATGACCTACCCATCCAAAACCTCTAAAGAAACAGCAATACAATTTATAACTATCAAAATCCAAGATGACTTATTGGTGGCCATATTGTTTTTCTAAATTTAAAAATGCACAACAAGCCACATAGGAGTATCTACTTTGAGGTTTGATAAAAACTCCACACAGTCCTCTCTAAGAAATAGCAAAAACAATCTTCAACTTTCAAAATACAGTAATACAGCTGCCTGTCAGCAATTTTATTTTCCAACAGTACCAAAGTTGACAAAATACAACATGGAACCAAAAGCAGCCCACCCAGTAAAATAGAAATTTAAGAAAAGTCCACACAGTCCTTCATAAGATATAGCAAAACAAAACTACAAATTTCTGATCAGTCCCAAAATTGAGCATATACATGTAGGGACCAAGGGGAACTTGCAAATGAAAATGATCGAGTAGTTCTTAAAAAATAACAATACCAAGAATTGTTTGAGAACTGAAAGACAGACTTCAGACTAATAACAATTCAAACAGCAAACTTTTTCACGATGACAGGCTAAAATCTCTAAATTATCAAGCACACAATGAATATACATGAAGAAATGAGAGAATGATAAGAGAGAAGAAAGTGGTGATGAGAAGAGCAGAAAGTGGTGATGAGAAGAGCAGAAAGTGGTGATGAGAAGAGCAGAAAGTGGTGATGAGAAGAGCAGAAAGTGGTGATGAGAAGAGCAGAAAGTGGTGATGAGAAGAGCAGAAAGTGGTGATGAGAAGAGCAGAAAGTGGTGATGAGAAGAGCAGAAAGTGGTGATGAGAAGAGCAGAAGGTGGTGATGAGAAGAGCAGAAAGTGGTGATGAGAAGAGCAGAAGGTGGTGATGAGAAGAGCAGAAAGTGGTGATGAGAAGAGCAGAAAGTGGTGATGAGAAGAGCAGAAAGTGGTGATGAGAAGAGCAGAAGGTGGTGATGAGAAGAGCAGAAAGTGGTGATGAGAAGAGCAGAAGGTGGTGATGAGAAGAGCAGAAAGTGGTGATGAGAAGAGCAGAAAGTGAAGAAGTGTGTACTCAGACTCGAGTAAGTTCATTCCTGAGACAATTTCTGTAAATAAATAACAAATACTCAGCAGGCTTCATGTATACATAATATTTCTGTAAATAATTAACAAATACTCGATAGGCTTTGTGTTTACATAATTTATCAATGATCTTACTGTCAAAAATTATTTTGGCTGACAAATGTGTTATATGCTTTTTGTATTACTGAACTAAACACTGTTCAGTTTGAAAAAAACTCATAGCTTAAAGTTATACATACCTCTTCTATCTTCCAATGATTTACAAACTTTGGAGAAAGGTATTATAGGAATATATCGCCGAAGCTGCAAGTTTTTTTTCAACTTATACAAGCTGGCCTCCACTTCATCATTAGTGTTGGGAAAGGGTCTATGAACCTTCTGTGTAGGAATTCGCATTGACTGCATTGTAGACAAATTTCTACAACAAACCAAGGCACTAGGATGCTAATAACATTTTAAATATAAATGCATAAAAAGACAAATGCTCATATTGTGTGTAAAATATGTACAACATGTTGTTGTTTAGCAAATACATTCTACCAGTCTGGGCCAGATATATGGTTCGTGTACAATGCCATGTACAGGCAATAAAGTCATGGCTGAGCTATAATCATAATTACAGTGCCAGTAATATCTAAATTGCTTGGCAGAGGTATGATATTAACTATAAGGTCAATGTCAGCAATATCTATATACTAGTCTGATGATAATCCCTCCTGAGAATCCTCCTTGGGACACTGTCACACATTCCAACTGAGTCCCAAGGAAGAATTCCAAATATGATCAGTCTGATGATTGCTAGCCTGCAGTGAGCCAAAACATACATGTATATGTCGACAACACAATAAACAACAGAAATGTGATGCTGGTACCAATCAATAAAGATGTGAAAGAACTGGGAAAATACACAGTCCTGTTGAATTTCCCGACCAGGATTTAAACCTGAGTATCTGGCATGGTAATCAACCGGCTCTACCAACTGAGCAAAAGAAGCACGCTCAGCTGAGTGACAGAGACCGTATTTAACACTATATACAAGCCACACCGACCCGTCAGCTGAGTGACAGAGACTGTATTTATCACTATATACAAGCCACACCGACCCGTCAGCTGAGTGACAGAGACTGTATTTAATACTATATACAAGCCACACCGACCCGTCAGCTGAGTGACAGAGACTGTATTCAACACTATATACAAGCCACACCGACCCGTCAGCTGAGTGACAGAGACTGTATTCAACACTATATACAAGCCACACCGACCTGTCAGCTGAGTGACAGAGACTGTATTTAACACTATATACAAGCCACATCAACCTGTCAGCGGAGTGACAGAGACTGTATTTAACACTATATACAAGCCACATCAACCTGCCAGCTGAGTGACAGCGACCGTATTTAACACTACATACAAGCCACACCGACCCGTCAGCTGAGTGACAGAGGCTGTATTTAACACTATATACAAGCCACATCAACCTGTCAGCGGAGTGACAGAGACTGTATTCAACACTATATACAAGCCACATCGACCCGTCAGCTGAGTGACAGAGACTGTATTTAACACTATATACAAGCCATACCAACCTGTCAACTGAGTGACAGAGACCATATTTAACACTATACACTAGCCACACCGACCAGTCAGCTGAGTGACAGGGACCTGTAGCCACACCTACCCGTCATCGGAGTGACAGAGACAGTATTTGACACTATATACAAGCCATATCGACACGTCAGCTGAGTGACAGGGACCTGTATTTAACACTACATATAAGTCACACTAATGCGCTCCTATTACACAAATCTCTGTTTTTCTTGAGATTTCCTAAATTTCAACACGCGACTTCACATACCATAACTCGTGGAATTTCGTTGGGCACAAATATGAAAGAGCAAGGAAAATACACATTCCTGTCGAGTGCCCCGACCAGGAATCGAACCTAGGTCTCTGGCGTGATAGAGACACTGCATTTACCACTATATACAAGCGACACCACCCCTGCCCCTAGGCCATATGCATACCTGATCAATTGTCGAGAATTATATAAATTAGGATGGAGATATTCCCGACATGCAACCAGGAAATCTTTCATTAATCGGATATTCCAAAAAGAAACTGGCGGTTTCTTCTTGCAGACATATCGCATGGGGGCCGCCATGTTGTTGACCGTAGGTTGTTAAAAAAAACACTCGCTGAATGAAACGAAACGAATCAAACAAAGTATTTAAAAGTATTTTTGGTGGAACGTATATAATACGTTGTCACTTGTCGCCAATGTTAATCTTGTAATCAAACAAAATTATAGTATACATCTTTAAAAATGATACTTGCATAAATTGCCTCTTGAACAAACAAACGAACAAAACAAAGCTGCAAAACATAGTTCTTACATTTTTTATTACAAAGTATAACTATTTTACTGACACACAAAACATCAAATTATCGTATTTCTTTAAGTTATCACATTATCTTTTTGTAAAAGTTACATTTTTCGCTTACAAAATTACTTTTTTATTATTATTATTTTAGATATGTAGTGTTGACCGAAAAAAATCAATCATTTACTGTCTTGCTGTTGTTTTGCTGTTGTTTTGCTGATGTTTTTTACTGTTGTCTTGCTGCTGTTTTTCTGTTGTTTTGCTGCTGTCTTGCTATTGTTTTGCTGCTGTCTTACTGTTGTTTTGCTGTTGTTTTGCTGCTGTTTTGCTGCTGTTTGCTACTGTTTTTGCTGTTGTTTTGCTGCTGTTTTGCTGTTGTTTTGCTGCTGTTTTGCTGCTGTTTTGCTGTTGTTTTGCTGCTGTTTTGCTGCTGTTTTGCTGCTGTTTTGCTGTTGTTTTGCTGCTGTTTTGCTGCTGTCTTGCTGTTGTTTTGCTGCTGTCTTGCTGTTGTTTTGCTGCTGTTTGCTACTGTTTTTGCTGTTGTTTTGCTGTTGTTTTGCTGTTGTTTTGCTGCTGTTTGCTACTGTTTTTGCTGTTGTTTTGCTGCTGTTTTGCTGTTGTTTTGCTGCTGTTTTGCTGTCGTTTTGCTGCTGTCTTGCT
Source organism: Ylistrum balloti (assembly GCF_031769215.1). Classification (NCBI taxonomy): domain Eukaryota; kingdom Metazoa; phylum Mollusca; class Bivalvia; order Pectinida; family Pectinidae; genus Ylistrum; species Ylistrum balloti. Next base: position 704,396 of record NW_026782224.1, on the reverse strand, counting down.
GTTTTGCTGCTGTCTTGCTGTTGTTTTGCTGTTGTTTTGCTGTTGTTTTGCTGCTGTCTTGCTGTTGTTTTGCTGCTGTTTTGCTGTTGTTTTGCTGCTGTTTTGCTGCTGTCTTGCTGTTGTTTTGCTGCTGTTTTGCTGCTGTTTTGCTGTTGTTTTGCTGTTGTTTTGCTGTTGTTTTGCTGCTGTTTTGCTGTTGTTTTGCTGTTGTTTTGCTGCTGTCTTGCTGTTGTTTTGCTGCTGTTTGCTACTGTTTTTGCTGCTGTTTTGCTGCTGTCTTGCTGCTGTCTTGCTGTTGTTTTGCTGCTGTCTTGCTGTTGTTTTGCTGTTGTTTTGCTGCTGTTTTGCTGCTGTCTTGCTGTTGTTTTGCTGCTGTTTTGCTGCTGTTTTGCTGTTGTTTTGCTGCTGTTTTGCTGTTGTTTTGCTGCTGTTTACGCATTTTTCAATTTTTACTTGAATATAACTGTTTTACATTTTACACTTACAACATCAAATATTTGATCTCGAGCAATGCTGACGAGTAATTTATTTATGAAATGTGCACATACACTGCACCAAAATTAATACTGGTGTCATCAATGTTTATTATTACAAGTGGTAAGGGTAGCAATGCACTCCCTACCGTTAATGTAATAATTATTACATAGCAGTAGGGGAAGCAATGCAGTCTCTACCGTTAATGTAATAATTATTACATTAGCAGTAGGGACTCCATTGCTTCTCCTACCATTAATGTAATAATTAGTAATCGTGGGGTTCGATTCTCGGCCGGATCGTAATACCTAAAGCTATGAAACGTACGCCATATGCTATGCCTACAATTTGTCATTTCGCGGTCCATCTCGCATAAATATTTCCAATTTACTCACTTCATTTCTTTCCTAGGATGTTCAAGATAAAGTTAAATATATCTTGCCATATCTTGAGGAGGATAATTAATTGGTTAATTGTCCGGTCAACACATTGCAGGTCATTTACGGATATGCCTGTTTAAGTTGCAGAGGAAGACCCTAGAATATCTGCATAGAACCACCGACTTCCAGCAAGTAACTGCCAAATTTCGACCACAAGGAAAGGAAATCCCTAAAAATCATCATCTTCTCTGAACGGGTTTCGAACTCAAAACCTTGGAGGTGATAGGCTACAACGATCACGGGGCACAATGACCTAGACCGTTCGGCCACCGATTGTTACATTAGCGGTAATTTAAATACAACCACAACGCTTAGTGTAATGATTTATTTTGTATTACTCTAAGCGTAACAATTGCAACTCTTAATGTAATGAAGATGAGTATATTACATTAAGCGTAACGGTCGCAACGCTTAATGTAACAATTATAACATTAGCGCCGTTATTACATTAAGAGTTGCGTCATTCTTCCTTGTGTATCACACTAGATTTTAATACACCTCCCCTCATGTATTTCGGGGGGATAACCACTCAACTAATTTCTTAACAATGTGCCTTTTATCAGACCTGAAGTAAGAGGCAATGTCATTAGTGAAACATCAATATTGCGTCTTCAATGTAGGATATAAGTCAATGACTCCAGTGTCTGGGTCATTTGTCAATGGAGCTGAATACTGTAACGTCTGCAATAGCTGCTGAATTAGATGCTGACAAGACGAAGCATTCTTAACGCCTGCATCACTATAGCTAAATGTTTAAAGTATATACTGGCATGTTTATGATTTAAGATATGTGAAATTTGCTTAACATATTCTTTATGATACTAAACTGTGGTTGATATCAAAGGCTCTGTCGGAGGTAAGTTTGATCAAGGGCGAGTACCAAGGCCAGTGAAAATGATATAAATTGTCTGTGTGAGTTATGTTCTTCGTGTTACGGGGTCTCCTTGTATCAGCTGATGGCAATTTCACTGAACAACATGCAAGAGGCCCGTCGCACGATATTCTGTGCAATGAAGTTAAAATGATTCGCCCTAGAACATAAACACACCAGCACAGATCTCAGCTCCCCGGGAAACGCAATTTCAGGAAAATCGCCAAAGCAGTCTACATTGTCTCTCAAAAGTCTCTCAAAAAGGTTGGTGTTCGGCACGTTTAAAACGTTTCTCCGCCTATTTAAACACGCAGTTTTACTTAAATCGCTACAACGTAGTAGCATTGGTACTTCAGGATATATATTATGTTGACGTGATAATGAAACATGCACGCACGCTTCATGCAACGTGATACATTGTTGAAAATATACAGGTCTTTGACTTTACCAGTGTAAGAACATGCTAATAAATTACGGTAGGGAAGTAGTGTGGATGACTCCGATTTATTGGGGAAAAAAACCAGCGTCAGGCAGCACATATCAATACAGGTTACTTACTTATGCAAGTAACAATTCTCTCTATGTTGAAACAACTCTTATAGTACCTTTGGTTGGAAGGGAAAGAAAGAAGTTACATGTTTTGTATAAGATGAAAAGTGGTTTGGCTTCTGACTGTTTAAAATTCTTATTCCCTCCAACATTTTGGTGAAACGAAGCTGTATCTAGTAATGTATTGACAACAGACTACCTAAATCTTAATTCCTCTTTCTACACTTTAACTATGTGATACACTTAATATCACATCTTCGCCATCATTGCAAACTTTCAAATCTTCTAATTATCTCCAAACCAGCTAAAACCCTTGGTCTACTATAGATTTGGTGACAGGAAGTTAAATATACTTCACACAAAGTTCATCAGGGATGTGTTTCTTTGAAGTTTGGTGTAACGACACCGAATGCTCATGTGGAAACCTTGGTGAATATGCTTTTTTTTTCTTTGATTGTCCCAATGATGACCAGGAGACATTTACTTTTCTCTAATATCAGAAATGTAGTCTTGTTTTAAAATTTAGACTTGCATTATTATAATTTGTGTTCTTATTTCTGACATAAACGTAACTTTCTAGTATCAATAAAATTTAAAGTTCCATGACCCCTTGGATTGCCAAACGCTGTAATTAGAATTTGTTTAGGGAAAGGGCTTAGATATTATGACTTTTTCCCAATACTATTGCTGATAATTATAGCAATACAATATGAATTATATTCCATTGTTGACAGTTTTCCTTACTGCTATTTTACAGAAGTCCCTGGTGATGAGAGACTTGTGTGCTGTCTGTGTAAGAGGCAAAGCTTCCCATGTGGTTTTGAAGGTACAAGGACTTGAATTTAGTCTCTTTTTTGTGTTTTTGTTTTTTGTAGCCCCTTATCATGCTCAAATAGATAAACATTTGTTGATATCACATGTAATATCAATTAGAAAGAAAGCAAAACAGGGCTTTAATCTCACGAATCACAAAATGTCTGTGGCATTGCAAATCAGCACTTGTATCCCCACCCCTCTCCCCTTCCAAGCAAGCATGGCGTTCAGTCATTTCTATCATGAAAGTTTCCTTGTTATGTCAACATTACAAACAATAAATTAATAAATAACTAAACATTGATTTGTTTTATCTGTACTGCTCCACATTCTCCTTTTATCCCAATGCACCTAATATTGGATGTTCACACAGTGAAGGTGAATGAGATGGAAACAACTTTTTCTGACCGAGGATCTTGATGAGGCAACCAATCCCATGAAGACATTGTTAATAAAACCAAATAGAAAAGTGAAATTAAGGCATTCCCAAATCAAAAAGAGAAACAAATGGTATCTGGTACATTCTGTATTCAAAATGACATATACTGATGACTTAGGTTGTCATACTAGAGACATTGAATTACAGACATCTGGAAACTGATGTAAATTTACAATTTGACAAAGCATGGATTCCAGAAAAAAAATGTCTCTTAAACTATTATTCACTTTACAACTACTGAAGTAAACATGCAATGTTCCAAGTTGTTGTCCTTATTCAGGAAATTTCAATATTAGGGTCATCAGGCTGCCTAAAACAAACCCTAAATGTGTATTACCTCCCTTGTGCTTCATAAATCTACTAAGTATAACATGTTATTTGTAATTGTTTAAATGGTTGACTGAACTGTCCAGGGATGTGTAATACTGTGTATAGTAATAAATATTATCAAGGAGTGATTTTCACGACACAGTATCAATAAATACAGTGAAACATCACTATTAGTACAAGTTTGAGGGAGGGGGAGGGGCTTGTGGTGTGAAAGTGGTCTGAATTGTGGGACAGTATTAGTAGTTTGATAAACCATCTGGAACTGTAACTCTGCTCAATATATGTACCTGTACTATATAGGAGGTGTAATTTCTATTTCTGATTTCTATTTGCTCATTATAAATAGAACTTTGGAAAATCCAAGATGGTTACCTATCTGCTATTTTTTCTGATCAGTTCCAAAATGGACTCAACACCGAAAGGCTAGAGATCAAGAGGAACCAAGAAATATTCAGCACTTCTCAAGAAATAGAGATAACAAATACTCCTTGTCAAAATCCAAGATGGCTACACATGCATTACTTTTAAAGATTTATACAAGACACTAGGGAAACCTATATAATTTATGAAATATGCAAAAAAAATCCATCTTGACTTATTTCAAGAAACACAAATGAAATTTTCTAAATGTTAGATGGCTGCATGTCAGTCATTTTGTTTTCCAATCAGTCTTAAATTCAAGGGCATTACATCATACCAGGACAAAGCAAAATTTGAAGAACATACATTCAGTACTTCTCCAGAAATTCTGATAACAATCGTGCATAGTACAAATCCAAGATGGTTTCCTATAAGCAGCTTTTTCTTTCAGATAAGTCCCAAAATCGAGAAGGCATCACTTGGGACTAAGGGGAAATTTTATGAGAAATTAGAAAGACCCACAAGTAATTCTCAAGAAATATCAATAACAAAATTGTTTAAGGACCGATGACAAGAGAGACGGGTCACAGACCACAGATGTAGAGTGATATGACTGATCCACCGTCTGATGGCTAAGCACTGAAATCACTGTATTGTATTTTCTGTATATTTGTTGTACTCTTGTTGAGAGCAAACATGCTACTAATGGTACAATTTAATGAGCGATACATCACAGATGTCCTGGGATATATTTTCTGTAACATCTTTTATTCTTAATGTTTGTTAACTAACATACTATCACCCTAGCATCCTTCTACTTCACACACGTTTCCTTTGATAAATAATAAAGAATCATAAATGGATATTGAATAAATAATTAAGTGTTTCTCCCCTACACTGCGATCAGAATAACTTGGTCGACCAGGGTATTGTATTTCTATATGAAATACGGAGCAAGTAAGATCTAAAAATGAATACAACTACCCGGATATATATATATATCCTCTGATCTATAAATAGATGTCTTATAAACAAAGTGCTATTAATATCTGCCTGACACAGGTAAGTAAGCAGATGTTATATATGACGCCACCTGGTGGCTACATTGATAAGTTCTGTTAGAATCAATAGATTGAAGCACATGAGTAATTTGTGGTTAACTGTCCACTAGGTAAACTTGACCACTAGCCAAAGCTCTGTCTCAAAAACAATGATGACCAGGTGGGGTCAATTTCTTTTAATCAGTGGACATCAGGAAAGTAACCTCTGCACCCCTGGAACTTGTCATGGCAAAATTGAATATTCTATGTGTGACACCTTATGGACAAGACATACAGACTAGTCTGATCATTTGATGTACATCAACGAATCTCCTTTGTAATCTTCAATAGAAGTATATCAGTCTGTTATTGGTCATATTCTTCTCCTAAATGCAATCAAATTACTTCTGTTGCATCCTCAATCTCGCCATGACACATTCCTCGGCTGCAGAGAGCTATAGTGATCCTAACTCCTGGAGTATCGAGGATGCATAGAGGAAAGATGGGACTGAAAATGGAAGCCAGCAATAATGGCTGTAGTTTTGTGGTTGTTAGGTGAGGTTTCACTGTACTCTCAACATCTATCAGATCTTTTCACTTCACTCATATACTGTATGTAATATAAATTCATTCTTTAAGAACATAGATTCATAATACACACAATATGACCTCTCAGTCAGAAGATTAAATATCTACTTAATGACATTAAACCCTGCTTAATTCAATAAAAAGCACCAGTTCTCATGTACCACATACGAAATCATGTAACATGTTGAGTGTTTTTACCATAAAATATGGTTATTGTTCAAACTCAACTGTAAGTGAGAGTGATGATATCAATTACTGTTTTTGGAAATTGAGATTAAGATAATTTTCATAATAAATGTCATAATAAAAATAAGTCTTCCAAAAATAGAATTGATTTCAGTTGTGTACAAAGTCTGATAAAGAACAACCAGGTAACACAGCAAGTGTAACTGAACCCTTAATAAAGGGCATCACTTCAGAGTCCATCCCCCTGGGCTGTGATAATAGATAATTTCCTAAAGATCAGTACTTCGTTATTTCACATTCCTCATGTTCCATAGTCCATCATTAAGGTAGTGGATATTTTCCACACCAATTCCTTTATTTTTCTCCAAACTGAAACAACAAAAAAATCATTTGTAGATATCAACCCTTAGTGTACAGTAAACATCTACCCTAAAAATTAAACATGGATAACAGTAACATTAACCCTATAGTTAACAGCAGACATTAACCCTATAGTTAACTGCAGACATTAACCCTACAGTTAACTGCAGACATTAACCCTATAGTTAACAGAAGATATTAACCCTATAGTTAACAGTAGACATCAACCCTATAGTTAACAGCAGACATTAACCCTATAGTTAACAGCGGACATTAACCCTATAGTTAACAGCAGACATTAACCCTATAGTTAACAGTAGACATTAACCGTATAGTTAACTGTGGACATTAACCCTATAGTTAACAGCGGACATTAACCCTATAGTTAACAGCAGACATTAACCCTATAGTTAACAGCAGACATTAACCCTGTAGTTAACAGTAGACATTAGCCCTATAATTAACAGCAGACATTAACCCTATAGTTAACAGCAGACATTAACCCTGTAGTTAACAGTAGACATTAGCCCTATAATTAACAGCAGACATTAACCCTATAGTTAACTGCAGACATTAACCCTATAGTTAACAGCAGACATTAACCATATAGTTAACAGTAAAGATCAACACTATAGTTAACATATATTAGACATCAACCCCATGGTTAAGAGGAAACATTAACCATTGCTTATTGTTAGATGTTATTAACCCCAATGTTTACAATAAACATATAAATCTGGGATGCATACATTTCATCTGTAGACATTTTTGTAACTCCAACAGCTACTGCATGTTCTTTACCCTCTGCCATCACAGCCACTACAGTATCAGCATCAACTTTGGTCATTCTTGCACCAGGAGAGGTAAGACCTGGACACATAATGTTGGCTCCACTCAACACAAAACGAATAGCTCCTTTGTCCACCTGCATGTGTGGGGCCAGAAATGGATCTGAAATATGTACCACACATATCAGACTTCATGAATATTACAATGATTTTTCATGTTGCAATGATACAACACTTTTTCACAATTCCGGAAATGATTGGGCATCTGTGTAGGATTTATACAATCTGAATATTACTGAAGCATATACTATTATTTCTGATATTAGCTGTAAGTATCCAGTAATTAATGCATTTTAATTAACCATTTGAAACAAAGGACGTGTATCAAAAAATAAAATACTATCATTAACCACAAAAGGTATTTACAAAATGTTTCACAACAAATTAAATTCATTATGTAATTCATACCAATACAGCCCTACACATATCATGTGCTTTTATAATTTTTACTAAAAAATTGCCATTCTTTAGATTTTTCAGCAGATTCCACAGAGAAGAACAATAGTGATTTTTTAATGGATAGCTAGACTTACATTTGTGAAGCAGCTTTAATGCTGGAACATATTTATCTTCTCTATGACGAAAAAACAATGGTTCTCCTTTAGAGCTGGCCAGTATTTCTATGTGATCACGACTAGAAGAAAACAGGAAACAAAAAATCTCAGAGGAATCATGATGTTTGCCATGTTATATTGCAAAGTGAATTAATCATACTGCAACAATATTAAACAAGAGAAAATGACAAATGAATTTAAAGAATGAGAGGTGTCCTTATACTTGGTTCCAAAATTTAAAACGCACAACTACTATCACCGACCAAGGGGAACATTGAATATGAAATTTGACATTGCATAAATATGGATCATGGAAAATCTATACATGAAATCTGAAAAAGATCCCTTCAGCACTTTTCAGGAAGTAGTGATAAAATAAAAAAAAACAACAACTATCAAATGGCCACCTGTCTGTCACTTTAGATTTCTGATAAATCCCAGAAATAGACAATTCTCAACTATGGATAAGAGGAATCTTTATAATATATTTGAGAATGACATACCCAGTAGTTCTTAGGACTTCCCGTAAACACATCTACCTGGTACTAGACCCCAGTCTCCAAAATAAATCTCTTATTTCAACAAGGTTCAGTTTCCTGCATTTAATTCGGAGCAAATTATGAATTCAATTCTATGAATGGTAGCCCTTAGAAAATCTGCAGTCCTGGGGTGGGATAGATGTTCTACTGAAATAGTCCTTAGTGAAAACAAACAGAAACTATTAAAATCCATGATGGTTGCCTGTTGGCCATGGTGTTAATATTGATCAGGTCTAGTATGGACAATGCAGAACCAGGGATCAAAGGGAACCTCACTAGGCTTTCTAATCAATCAAAATATTACACAATGCACAACTAGGGCTCAATAATTAAAAAAAAGGGGTCATACCAGGAGTGCACACAAAATTTGAGCATAATCGACCCAGTACTTTTCTAGTAATAGCAATAACAAGCATTGTTTAAGGACAGGCAAACAAACCATAGACAGATAAACAGCCAATCAACTGATGATGGTGGGCTGAAAATATTGATGTAGTTTCTATTTACTTTTAGATGCATTTTCAAATTTTAATTGACAGGTAAACTTATTATCTTGATATACTTTCCAATAAATGTTTTTCCTCAAATACACTAAGTATTCTGAGCAAACATAAATATAATTTAGAGAATACAGAGAAAAAACCAGATCCCTGAAAAGCAAGATTATAATTGTACCATTTAACAACTTTGAGATCTCCCTTTTTCGGTATGATCTGGTCGATGTAATCTTTAATATGAGGGTAAATTTCAAGCAGAGAAGCACGGATTCCTTTCTGTACTGTAGATTTCGCCTGATTCACCCCTGTTACACACTCCTTGTCCTCAAATCTGAAATGAATGCAATAATTATTATAAGTACATAACCACATATATTAAGCTACAATAAAAACTTGTCTAGGTAATTTGCATTTAACTTTTAATGACAAATAACACAGGTTTTTACCATTCACATTGATTGATGTAGATATCCTTTAAATGATTAAGCTGTTTATCCTCAAAAGATACTCAGAAATGTGTGAAAAAATAAATTTTGGAAACATTTCCTACTCAAAATCAGCTATTCCAATGCTTAGGTAGAGCACATAATTAATCCTGTGAGCTGTGTATTTCTTAGTTTCTTGAATCATGTGTTTCCTGTTTAAAGAACAATCTTGATACCATTGACACTACAGAGTTTTAAATGAGTAAATTAGTTATTGATATTCATACTATTACTGGTTATGCTTTAAAATGAACATAATCAGTGAAAATGCCGTTTAACAACAGCATAATGCATATGAATAATGACAATGATCATTTACACATATACTGTATCAGATATGTAACATTAGTATGGGACTTAGTAAGTTTGGAATGTACTCTAGAATTACCCTTATGTGGTGTTACTGTCACTGTCTACTGTGCAGTTTGTTGTAAATATCCGTGTTCTATGTAGTAAACTTCTAATTATAAATATATATTCAAGCCGTTTGCTTTCCATCTGCAACAGTTCAAGTTACTCAGGGAGTGGCTTAATAAAACAACTGGGCCCCTATCGTTCCTGTTACATATACGGTATCGAGGCTCTTGGTACGTCATTTGAACCAATTATGGAAACTGTACGGTATTGTAAAACGCCGGGGTTTTTCCAAATACTCTTGTAAGAACTCCTGTCCGTGTGACATAATTAAAATGTTCTGTGATTTCTCCCCTTTTGGCTTAAAGTACACCATTGTATAAGTGATACTTACTTTTTGAACATATTAAGATTTGATTTCAACACACTTATTAACAGCGCTTTTTCAACAATTGGTCAAATCCGAAGCTATGCCAGTCTGTCGAGCTTAGAAGCATGCAACTTCCGGAAAATGAAGAAACTAATAAAGAATAGAAACCGGACGGAATATCCATATATATATCTTTTAGCAAAATCATTCCCATCACACATGCGTCCACATTATCAATAAGATGTCGGTTAGGAAAACTTTAAACCAAATGAAATATTGGTTATTTATCAATAATTATGTAAATATTTCTTTTCCCGTTCATATTTCCCCGGATGTCTGTCATCGGCTGAACTTTCCGAACTTTAGAACTCGAAGACAAGTTCCGGTTCTCGACGTCAATGGAGGATATTTCCAGGGTGAGTTTTAAGTACTTCATTTGTGTAAGTTGTGGTATATACATTATATATGTATCTGCATTATATTTTTACGCCAAAAAACTGTAACGTGTTGATGATCTACTAATGATTCGTTTCTGTAACTAAAGTTATATTACTAGATAGTGAATACGTACTGAACCAATACACGGCTGCAAAAGACCTGCTTACAGTAGTGGAATATAACCTGCTAATAACCCATTATTATATTAGTTAATAAGACTCTATTATCAACTAATAATTGAAAATTGTGAAATGTCTTAATTAGGTGAATTGCATTTCTCAGAAAATTTGATTTTGTGATGAACTATTGCTCAATACCACCGAAAGTTCGTAAAATTATCAAATTTTGATTGAATTAGATGAAAAATGAAAAACCAATAAAGAGCATAGCATTTTCTAACTTACTGCATACGTGTTTACAATAACTGAACCAGATGCATCGGACTGAAACAAGGCATAGATGTACATGTAAAAGGAGAGATAGTCATAATTATTATGATATTCTATCAACTTTTTAGCCCACCATTATCTGAAAAACAAAATGGCCGACAGGTAGCCATCTTGGATTTCGCTGAGTAAAGATTGTTATCCATATTTCTTTTGAAGTAGTGAATGGATCTCTCTCAAATTTCATATATATATTCTCTTCGGTCTCTACTTCTGCCCGACTGATTTTGTGACTGACCAGTAGAAACAGAATAGCTTCCAAGTGACCATTTGGGATTTGGTTGGTAGAGATTATCACTATTTCTGCAAAGGAGTGTTCAAATTTCTTTTCATTGATAGCTAAAACAGAGAAGAGAAAACAAGGCAAAAGATCTAACTTCTGGGTCAGCATTCAAATGGTGTTTGTCGAAAGATTTTATTTTTTCCAGACAAAAGTCAAGATGTACATGACCTGAAGTTCTATTATATAGTTATATCCAAAACTGCTCATCAAGTTTGAGAATATCTGCAAAGTCAAATCATTTGATTCTAAATTAATATATAATCTGCAAACCATATTGTTTAAAATGTACAAAAGTATATATCCTGGTATTAATGAATGAAGTCCTAACTAGTAGTAATCAAGTTAAAGTGGAATAAATGATTATACTATTACAGAATTTGTTGTATGACAATGTACATGTATATTAACAATGTAATCTGCTATCATTGAGTTATTCATTGCTTATTTTTGCCTTTGTTGCAGCCAGAAACTGTGAACTGTGGAGTTACGTCCCATTGATTATGACCATTGATACCTTTGCATCCAATACAGAAAGCTTAACATGAAACATACTATTATTAGATTATCCAAATAGGACATATCTCGGACATTTATGTGACATATCAATGATGGAGATGGTGTATACAGATGAGATCTTGAAAAAGAAGGCAGATGTTTGTGGACAGCTTCAAAGAGCAGTCGTCCAATTCTGTGAGCAGACATATGCAGGAATCACTCACAGCAACATGGAAGTGGATGGCATCATCTGTATTTCCTTTTCCAATTCCTATGACCAACATGTTGTTAAAATACACGAGAGGTTAGGAAAAGGAAGGGAGGAATCCACTGCTAGGAGAGAGAATCACAGTGATTGTTTGAATACTGATATAGACAAAGGAAATGAAGAAAAAACCCAATCTCCATGTAGAAATTACAACAGAATTTCTGATAAAAGTGTGGTTTCTGCTTCTCAAGATGACATTGATGTTTCATCTTACAATGAACAGGAAAATATCACTATTCAGTTTGATTCCAATAGACATGTAGAAAGGTTTAGTGATGAAAATATTGAGGAAAATGTAGCCCAAAATGAAACATTGTGTGAAGTAATGGAGAATGGTACCAAACTTAAAAAGGAATCTCCCCAATCTGGTGCAGGTACAAACAAAAGAAAGAAACAATTTGTAGAATCTGTGGAAGGAAATTATGTGATAGTTAAAGTGGAGCCAGAGGATTTGGATGCTGAAGAGCAGGCAAACTTAAAGGACAACAATATTGTTCAAAGTTGTTGTAGCCAAACTTTAAAGACAGCATCTTTCTCTCCAAAGAGCGGCAGCTATATTCGTCAGGATTCTGTGGAGAAGTTGTCTGTTGTAGATGATAGCAATGACACAATGTACATGGTTACTACAGATTTTCACCCCAGCACTAGCTGTACTGAAACATATCCTTACCAACCATCTATCAATAACTGTAAGCCTGGGGATAGAAGCAGTTTTTCCCAAAGAGATTCTATGGCACGTTCTGTTGACAGTCATCACATGCCATCCACACAGGATGTAACTGATCTGAATCATCATACAGATGTGAATTATGATCTTACAGAAGACCGTTATTCTCAGGATTCTGTTGTCCTAGATCCCAGTTGTACAAAATTGACAAACAAAAAGTCAAAGAGACGAAGCTCTGGGTCAATAAAACCAAATACTGAGGATTTCGATCCAAATGTCTTTCAAAATTTCAGTTTACCTTTGGCTCCACTGGATCCTATGCCTGTTCCTCATCCTGTTGGATTGTCATCAACAAGTGTAGGGAGTGGCTTCAGTTCCGACACACAGTCAAGTCTGTCATCACCGTATTATAATTACAACAGTAATTCCTACTCAAGCAGCTTTTGTGTGTCAAGTGCTAGTAGTCAGTTGCTTGGTTCAAAATCAAGACTCTCTTCGTCCATTAGACCTCACAGTAATTACAATAACAAAGGAAGAACCAGTGCCTTATCACATGCCAAGCGTGCGACTTCAGTCGTGATGCCCAGAAGTGCAAATTTTTCTTCAAAACACACGAAGAAGAATCAGAAGTCGTTGGTGTCTAGCATTGACTCTAAAACACACTTTAACTGCCCACCTTCCGACAGTTTCATTCCGAGCACCGGTAATAGTAAGTACAAGGTTGGGCTGTTGGACACGAGTCAGGAAGCACGAGCTGGGCACGATAAACTGTTTTTCTGTAGATATTGTGGGAAAGGATTTACCATGAAATGTACAAGAAGTCGACATGAGAAGACAATCTGCTCCCCAGCAGGAGCAGGTTCATATAGATGTGAACTCTGTCCAAAGTCGTTTACAAGATCTGACAGTAGATATAGGCACATGTTTAAAGCTCATGGTGTCCAGTCCTAATACAGCACCATAAGCTCCTCAGAAAGAATACAGATGTTTTTTTACCTTTTCTTGCTTTTTTATTTATTTGTTTTGAAGTACTGATAAAGTGGTCATTTGAGCTGACAAAATAATGTTAAATTTGAAGTGTTATTTTGTTGAGATTAAGGTTACTTGTGATACAGTAATTGGTTGTAAAGGTGTATTGTATATAATGTGTATAGAGTAAAAATATTTACATTGTACGTGTACATGTTCAATGTTTGTAAAATGACATTGTTAAATTCTGTGCAAAATCTTTCATACAGTGTTTGTTAACCATTCATTTTCACTTTTGGTTTGGCTAATCGATCGACATCTTACAAAGGTAGACATGAATAGTTTTAGATATTACCATAAAAATGACAATCAAGAATTTTGATACAAGTAGAACATTTGATTATTTTAAGGATTGCTATGTCTGTTGTTGTTGGTGTGAGGTATATGTTGCTTAAAGGTTAGAAAGGCTAATTATATGTATAATTATATACTTGGAAATTGATCATTGAGAACTATGAGTAATTTTTTACAGCCATAGACAAATTGAATATGGATCAGCTCCACGGACAGGGACATTTAAACCTGTGTGTGAACAGTAAAGTAGAAATATCCCTGTCCAAGAAATAAACCCATGTTTGATTATTTTTCTCACAAACAATAAAAAAAAGTTTCATACTTCCCTCATAAATGTATCATGAAATTACATCAAAGTTGGTTTCAGCAGTTTGCGACATGGTTATGCTACAAATTAAGATTTATCCCCAGTAACCACTGTATCACCCTGTGAAGTATGTGAGATAGAGGTATCCCTAGTAACCATGGTATCACCCTGTGAAGTATGTGAGTTAGATGTATCCCTAGTAACCATGGTATCAATATGTGAAGTATGTGAGATAATTATCCCTAGTAACCATGGTATCATCCTGTGAGGTATGTAAGATAGAGTTGTTCCTAAAGACTATGGTATCACCCTGTGAAGTATGTGAGATAGAGGTATCCCTAGTAACCATGGTATCAATATGTGAAGTATGTAAGATAGAGGTATCCCTAGTAACCCTATCACCCTGTGAAGTATGTAAGATAGAGTTGTTCCTAAAGACTATGGTATCACCTTGTGAAGTATATGTGAAATAAGACTTTTAAGTGTCAAAATCTTAACAAATTCAAGTTAGATAAATATAAAGCTTTTTTCATATTGGAACATGTCCTATTTATCTCATAAAATCAAGTAAAAATTCAGTGGTTTTTATAAAAATTGAAGTCAAAGAGACGTGTATTTTACCATATTGAATATGTCAGGATCTCTGTTTTGACGTCATGTACCATTGTGACCTTTAACCCTAAAGCTGGAATGGGTGTGCCAGTGTGACCGTTAACCCTGAAGCTGGAATAGATCTCCCAGTGTGACCTTGAACCCTAAAGCTGGAATAGCTTTCCCATTGTTTCTTTTAACCCTAAAGCTTGAATGGATGTACCAGTGTGACCTTTAACCCTGAAGCTGGAATAGATCTCCCAGTGTGACCTATAACACTAAAGCTTGAATGGATGTATCAGTGTGACCTTTAACCATAAAGTTTGAATGGATGTACCAGTGTGACCTTTAACCCTGAAGCTGGAATAGGTGTACCAGTGTGATCTTTGAATGGATTCAGATCATAATGAGTTATTATCATCTAATATCTAGGATTTTTTTTGACACAACCACATGCCATGTAATGATCACTTTGTAGTAGTGCTTGTTGATGTGTGTGAAAATAGAAAGTAAATAACATGTTTACAAATCTGTTGATAAAGCAGGAAACATTTAATGTAAGTGCCTTATAGTAATATTGTCTTTTTAAATGAGTCTTCATTTGTTATAGTGTGAAATATAAATAGTACGTTGAAAATTCATTTATAGTACAAGGAGACACTGAGTCTCATTGACAATTCATTAACAGTACAGGTAGATATTGAGTCTCATTGACAATTCATTAAAAATACAGGTAGACACTGAGTCTCATTGACAATTCATTAACAGTACAGGTAGACATTGAGTCTCATTGACAATTCATTAACAGTACAGGTAGATATTGAGTCTCATTGACAATTCATTAACAGTACAGGTAGACACTGAGTCTCATTGACAATTCATTAACAGTACAGGCAGACATTGAGTCTCATTGACAATTCATTAACAGTACAGGTAGACATTGAGTCTCATTGACAATTCATTAACAGTACAGGTAGACACTGAGTCTCATTGACAATTCATTAACAGCACAGGCAGACATTGAGTCTCATTGACAATTCATTAACAGTACAGGTAGACATTGAGTCTCATTGACAATTCATTAACAGTACAAGTAGACACTGAGTTATTGATAATTCATTAACAGTACAGGTAGACATTGAGTCTCATTGACAATACATTAACAGTACAGGTAGATATTGAGTCTCATTGACAATTCATTAACAGTACAGGTAGATATTGAGTCTCATTGACAATTCATTAACAGTACAGGAAGATATTGAGTCTCATTGACAATTCATTAACAGTACAGGTAGACATTGAGTCTCATTGACAATTCATAAACAGTACAGATAGACACTGAGTCTCATTGACAATTTATTAACAGTACAGGCAGACACTGAGTCTCATTGACAATTCATAAACAGTACAGATAGATATTGAGTCTCATTGACAATACATTAACAGTACAGGTAGATATAGAGTCTCATTGACAATACATTAACAGTACAGGTAGACATTGAGTCTCATTGCCAATACATTAACAGTACAGGTAGATATTGAGTCTCATTGACAATACATTAACAGTACAGGTAGATATAGAGTCTCATTGACAATACATTAACAGTACAGGTAGACATTGAGTCTCATTGCCAATACATTAACAGTACAGGTAGATATTGAGTCTCATTGACAATACATTAACAGTACAGGTAGACATTGAGTCTCATTGACAATTCATTAACAGTACAGGTAGATATTGAGTCTCATTGACAATACATTAACAGCACAGGTAGATATTGAGTCTCATTGACAATTCATTAACAGTACAGGTAGATATTGAGTCTCATTGACAATTCATTAAAAATACAGGTAGACACTGAGTCTCATTGACAATTCATTAACAGTACAGGTAGACATTGAGTCTCATTGACAATTCATTAACAGTACAGTTAGACACTGAGTCTCATTGACAATTCATTAACAGTACAGGTAGACACTGAGTCTCATTGACAATTCATTAACAGTACAGGTAGACATTGAGTCTCATTGACAATTCATTAACAGTACAGGTAGATATTGAGTCTCATTGACAATTCATTAACAGTACAAGTAGACACTGAGTTATTGATAATTCATTAACAGTACAGGTAGACATTGAGTCTCATTGACAATACATTAACAGTACAGGTAGATATTGAGTCTCATTGACAATTCATTAACAGTCTCATTGACAATTCATTAACAGTACAGGTAGACATTGAGTCTCATTGACAATTCATTAACAGTACAGGCAGACATTGAGTCTCATTGACAATTCATTAACAGTACAGGTAGACATTTAACAGACAGGTAGATATAGAGTCTCATTGACAATACATTAACAGTACAGGTAGACATTGAGTCATTGCCAATACATTAACAGTACAGGTAGATATTCATTGACAATTAACAGTACAGGTAGATATTGAGTCTCATTGACAATACATTAACAGTACAGGTAGACATTGAGTCTCATTGCCAATACATTAACAGTACAGGTAGATATTGAGTCTCATTGACAATACATTAACAGTACAGGTAGACATTGAGTTCATTGACAATTCATTAACAGTACAGGTAGATATTGAGTCTCATTGACATTGACAATTCATTAACAGTACAGGTAGACATTGAGTCTCATTGACAATTCATTAACAGTACAGGTAGACATTGAGTCTCATTGACAATTCATTAACAGTACAGGTAGACATTGAGTCTCATTGACAATTCATTAACAGTACAGGTAGACATTGAGTCTCATTGACAATTCATTAACAGTACAGGTAGATATTGAGTCTCATTGACAATTCATTAACAGTACAGGTAGACACTGAGTCTCATTGACAATTCATTAACAGTACAGGTAGACATTGAGTCTCATTGACAATTCATTAACAGTACAGGTAGACACTGAGTCTCATTGACAATTCATTAACAGCACAGGCAGACATTGAGTCTCATTGACAATTCATTAACAGTACAGGTAGACATTGAGTCTCATTGACAATTCATTAACAGTACAAGTAGACACTGAGTTATTGATAATTCATTAACAGTACAGGTAGACAATTCATTAACAGTACAGGTAGATATTGAGTCTCATTGACAATTCATTAACAGTAGATATTGAGAAGATTCATTAACAGTACAGGAAGATCTCATTGACAATTCATTAACAGTACAGGTAGACATTGAGTCTCATTGACAATTCATAAACAGTACAGATAGACACTGAGTCTCATTGACAATTTATTAACAGTACAGGTAGACACTGAGTCTCATTGACAATTCATAAACAGTACAGATAGATATTGAGTCTCATTGACAATACATTAACAGTATAGATATAGAGTCTCATTGACAATACATTAACAGTACAGGTAGACATTGAGTCTCATTGCCAATACATTAACAGTACAGGTAGATATTGAGTCTCATTGACAATACATTAACAGTACAGGTAGATATAGAGTCTCATTGACAATACATTAACAGTACAGGTAGACATTGAGTCTCATTGCCAATACATTAACAGTACAGGTAGATATTGAATCTCATTGACAATACATTAACAGTACAGGTAGATATTGAGTCTCATTGACAATTCATTAACAGTACAGGAAGATATTGAGTCTCATTGACAATTCATTAACAGTACAAGTAGACATTGAGTCTCATTGACAATTCATTAACAGTACAGATAGACACTGAGTCTCATTGACAATTTATTAATAGTACAGGTAGACACTGAGTCTCATTGACAATTCATTAACAGTACAGATAGACACTGAGTCTCATTGACAATTTATTAACAGTACAGGTAGACACTGAGTCTCATTGACAATTCATTAACAGTACAGATAGATATTGAGTCTCATTGACAATACATTAACAGTACAGGTAGACACTGAGTCTCATTGACAATTTATTAACAGTACAGGTAGACATTGAATCTCAATGACAATTCATTAACAGTACAGGTAGATACAACAATTGTACACCATTCATTAAAGACTGCTAGGCAAGAGAAATATACGCAGACATCTTAATTTTCAGTAGATAATTTTTGACAATGCATTTGCATTGAACAATAAAGATTCATTGATGGCAAAATTTTAATTTGACATTTTAGATTTGTGTATAATGTTTACAGTAGAGATTTCTTCAAAACACAGGTAAACTTTACAATAGATATTTCTTCAAAGCACAGGTAAACTTTACAGTAGATATTTCTTCAAAACACAGGTAAACTTTACAATAGATATTTCTTCAAAGCACAGGTAAACTTTACAGTAGATATTTCTTCAAAGCACAGGTAAACTTTACAGTAGATATTTCTTCAAAGCACAGGTAAACTTTACAATAGAGATTTTTTCAAAACACAGGTAATATTTACAGTAGGGATTTCTGAAAAACACAGGTAATATTTACATGATTGGTGACAATATATGAACAGTAGATACTTGTCAACAGGTTCTGAACATACAATTAATGCACAATGAATGTTGGAGCGATTGACCTTTCTATATTAAATATGTACAGCAGAGAATCGTTGACATCATGTACTTGTACATAAATAATTCCAAAATCTTTTCAACAAATCTCCACAGTTTAAACTGTGTTTAAAAATTAAAATATATTACAATAGAATGGGTCAGAGTATGATTGTATGTTTTGTATGCATTTTCTTTAAATAAATTATCATATGATGGTGTTTAGATTATTCTTTCTGAAGAGTAGCTATTGAGCTGTACTGAATAAAGTACATGCATATTTTGTCTGGACTCTCACTCCTGAACTAATAGTAGCTATTGAGCTGTACTGAATAAAGTACATGTGGATTTTGTAAAGACTAGAAATTAACCTATTGACTTTGTCCGTGATTATAAGCTTTTTCTGATTCAACGGTCGATTATGTTTTCCATACCAAGTTTGGCATAAGTCTTTACACTGAGGAAGGCCTCTGACAAGTTTGGTATAAGTCTTTACACTGAGGGAGGCCTCCGACAAGTTTGGTATAAGTATTTACACTGAGGAAGGCCTCTGACAAGTTTGGTGTAAGTATTTACACTGAGGAAGGCCTCTGACAAGTTTGGTATAAGTCTTTACACTGAGGAAGGCCTCCGACAAGTTTGGCATAAGTCTTTACACTGAGGAAGGCCTCTGACAAGTTTGGTGTAAGTATTTACACTGAGGAAGGCCTCCGACAAGTTTGGTATAAGTCTTTACACTGAGGAAGGCCTCCGACAAGTTTGGTATAAGTCTTTACACTGAGGAAGGCCTCTGACAAGTTTGGTATAAGTCTTTACACTGAGGGAGGCCTCCGACAAGTTTGGTATCAGTCTTTACACTGAGGAAGGCCTCCGACAAGTTTGGTGTAAGTATTTACACTGAGGAAGGCCTCCGACAAGTTTGGTATAAGTCTTTACACTGAGGAAGGCCTCCGACAAGTTTGGTGTAAGTATTTACACTGAGGAAGGCCTCTGACAAGTTTGGTATAAGTCTTTACACTGAGGGAGGCCTCCGACAAGTTTGGTATAAGTATTTACACTGAGGAAGGCCTCTGACAAGTTTGGTGTAAGTATTTACACTGAGGAAGGCCTCTGACAAGTTTGGTATAAGTTTTTACACTGAGGAAGGCCTCCGACAAGTTTGGCATAAGTATTTACACTGAGGAAGGCCTCTGACAAGTTTGGTGTAAGTCTTTACACTGAGGAAGGCCTCCGACAAGTTTGGTGTAAGTATTTACACTGAGGAAGGCCTCTGACAAGTTTGGTATCAGTCTTTACACTGAGGGAGGCCTCCGACAAGTTTGGTATAAGTCTTTACACTGAGGGAGGCCTCCGACAAGTTTGGTATAAGTCTATACACTGAGGAAGGCCTCCGACAAGTTTGGTATAAGTCTTTACACTGAGGAAGGCCTCCGACAAGTTTGGTATAAGTCTTTACACTGAGGAAGGCCTCTAACAAGTTTGGTGTAAGTATTTACACTGAGGAAGGCCTCCGACAAGTTTGGTATAAGTCTTTACACTGAGGAAGGCCTCTGACAAGTTTGGTATAAGTCTTTACACTGAGGAAGGCCTCCGACAAGTTTGGTATAAGTCTATACACTGAGGAAGGCCTCTGACAAGTTTGGTATAAGTCTTTACGCTGAGGAAGGCCTCCGACAAGTTTGGTATAAGTATTTACACTGAGGAAGGCCTCTGACAAGTTTGGTATAAGTATTTACACTGAGGAAGGCCTCTGACAAGTTTGGTGTTAGTATTTACACTTAGGAAGGCCTCTAACAAGTTTGGAAGAGGTGTCTGTAAAAATATTTGAAATATTTATATACTAGATTTTCGTTGTTTTTTTTTTTTTTTGTGGGGTGTGTGTTTTTTACCCTGATATCACGTCTGTTTTGGATTATAGTATGACAATCACGATTACGAGCAAACAAAATAAACAGAGACAAAGTAGAGATTCTAGGGAACATTCCCTTGTCCTTTCGAGACAGACAACTTCAACAAATCAGTGTATGTTGCCAGTGAGAGGAAATTTATCAAAACCTACATATCAGTTAATGAGACACACTTGAAACCTCATTTTCAAATCCCATCAGCTGTCAGGCTTATCGCTACAGAGTGAAACGAATTACAATATCTCAGAATGTGAAGTCAAGGCTGTGCTTCTTGTGTCAGACTAGCAAAACACAGAGGACATGGCGGCCAATCACCGAGATTCATGCTAGCCTCTGACTCAAAAATGCCTGCTACCTATAGCTAACCTACTTGGACGAAATCCATTTTATGTTGAAACCAAAACCTTTGCGCCAGTCCTTGAGATTGCGATTTGATGTGGAATAGCGCTGGCCATACATCGTAAGTTGCACGAGTTGTATCCCTTCGAACATGTTTTAAGAGCAACGGGAGTATATCGTCGGCCAAGAGTCAATTCCTCGTGAGTCTGTTTTCATAATTTTACGGGGGATATTAAAATAAATATATGCTTCTTGGCTCTTGCAGCGGGATTATCTCTTTACTTTGTTTACATATGCTATATATAGAGTAACGAGGTTTTACTTTATTTTTCTCTCCAATTTAAACAGCCACAAGGTATTGCTACGTTGTTACGATGTCATATATAAACAGGGACACATCAGCAATTCACCTCGATGTCGGAGGTCTGAACTGACTTAAGGTTACCTCTCGACTGATGTCGGAGATCTGAACTGACATTGGTACACCTCTCGACTGATGTCGGAGGTCTGAACTGACATTAGAGCACCTCTCGACTGATGTCGGAGGTCTGAACTGACATTAGTACACCTCTTGACTGATGTCGGAGGTCTGAACTGACATTAGTACACCTCTCGACTGATGTCGGAGGTCTGAACTGACATTAGTATACCTCTCGACTGATGTCGGAGGTCTGAACTGACTTTAGTATACCTCTCGACTGATGTCGGAGGTCTGAACTGACATTAGTACACCTCTCGACTGACGTCGGAGGTCTGAACTGACATTAGTACACCTTTCTACTGATGTCAGAGGTCTGAACTGACATTGGTACACCTCTCGGCTGATGTCGGAGGTCTGACCTGACATTAGTTTATCTCTCGGCTGATGTCGGAGGTCTGAACTGACATTAGTACACCTCTCGACTGATGTCGGAGGTCTGACCTGACTTTAGGTTACCTCTCGACTGATGTCGAAGGTCTGAACTGACATTAGTATACCTCTCGACTGACGTCGGAGGTCTGACCTGACATTAGTACACCTCACGACTGATGTAGGAGGTCTGAACTGACATTAGTACACCTCTCGACTAATGTCGGAGGTCTGAACTGACTTTAGGTTAACTCTCGACTGATGTCGGAGGTCTGAACTGACATTGGCACACCTCTCGACTGATGTCGGAGGTCTGAACTGACATTAGTACACCTCTCGACTGATGTCGGAGGTCTGAACTGACATTAGTATACCTCTCGACTGATGTCGAAGGTCTGAACTGACATTAGTATACCTCTCGGCTGATGTCGGAGGTCTGAACTGACTTTAGGTTACCTCTCGACTGATGTCGGAGGTCTGAACTGACATTAGTATACCTCTCGACTGATGTCGGAGGTCTGAACTGACATTAGTATACCTCTCGACTGATGTCGGAGGTCTGAATTGACATTAGTATACCTCTCGGCTGATGTCGGAGGTCTGAACTGACTTTAGGTTACCTCTCGACTGATGTCGGAGGTCTGAACTGACATTAGTATACCTCTCGACTGATGTCGGAGGTCTGAACTGACATTAGTACTCCTCTCGGCTGATGTCGGAGGTCTGAACTGACATTAGTATACCTATCGACTGACGTCGGAGGTCTGAACTGACATTAGTACACCTCTCGACTGATGTCGGAGGTCTGAACTGACATTGGCACACCTCTCGGCTGATGTCGGAGGTCAGAACTGACATTAGTATACCTATCGACTGACGTCGGAGGTCTGAACTGACATTAGTACACCTCTCGACTGATGTCGGAGGTCTGACCTGACTTTAGGTTACCTCTCGGCTGATGTCGGAAGTCTGAACTGACATAAGTACACCTGTCATTTGCCGCTAACGTGCACCGATGTCAATATCTCCCACAGTGCATTGCGGTAACCTAGTAACACCTTTAAACAGCTCAGAACAGTTCAAGATTATTGTGCTCAATGATAAAGTATTTGATCATTTTTCTATTTTAAAATTTGTATCATTTTTTTTTTTTGCAAAATACACGTTTGTTCATCTAAAAGATGGCTTCATTAGTTTATGTGGTTATCAGCATTATGGATTTTTTTCAGATATTTCAAGACTTTTGGTATCTACATGTAGATAATGATTGTAATAATACCAATATCGAATGACAACATAAGAGCAGATCCACGATAATCATCGCCATTTGTTTTATTCATACAGATCCTGAAAGACACAATATCAGTTTTACAATCAGGCGCTTTTAATTTTCATTGTTTGACAAACTTATATTTGTAAATAATAGGGAAAATAACCTCGAACACTTTAGAGATGTCTTGTTCCCACACTCACTCGCTCCAACGCTGTGAATTAATTAAAACCAGCGTCTTCGTCACAAATCGTTTTTACTTAGTGTATATCCTGCAGTTTCAAATGAACTGAACAAGGCTGGTTCTTATTTCTCTTCTGTTCTGACTGAAAAAAAAATAACCAATTAAGTGGAGATTATCTCCCAATGAGTTAGATCTTGCTAGTCCAGACAATAATGGTGTTCCGAACTATGAGTTGCTGCCCTAGAAAATGTCTCATTACTTTGGACAAGGATTCGATAGTCTGTAAAAGGATATGGCATTCTGAACAATTCGGAATTCCGAATAACCGTATGTTTGTATCCGTATTAGAGAGTTTGTTGTATTATTGGCAGGGTCGTTAAGGTGTTACCATTATCAAATACAACACGCCAGGATTCTGAGTATATTAAGTTGTTATGATTCTAGACAAGCGGCATTAAATGATACGTACAGCAATGAAACAGAAAGTATTGTTAACGTAATTATAAAAGTAGACAGAGAAAAAATGAGTAACCAGAGTAGAATTGACAATGAAACACTTCATTCTGACAGTGGTCAACCAGAGAAGCGTATATATTTAAACACGATCCATCTCACCATCTTTTACCAATGTTTACAGACACACAGACTCATCTCATCATCATTTACCAATGTTTTTAGACACACAGATCCATCTCACCATCATTTACCAATGTTTACAGACACACACACCCATCTTACCATTATTAACCAATGTTTATAGACACACAGACTCATCTCATCATCATTTACCAATGTTTTTAGACACACATATCCATCTCACCATCATTTACCAATGTTTACAGACACACACACCATCATTTACCAATGTTTATAGACACACAGATCCATCTCACCATCATTTACCAATGTTTACAGACACACACACCCATCTTACCATTATTAACCAATGTTTATAGACACACAGATACATCTCACCATCATTTACCATTGTTTACAGACACACAGATCCATCTCACCATTATTTACCAATGTTTACAGACACACAGACCCATTTCACCATCATTTACCAATGTTTATAGACACACAGACTCATCTCGCCATCATTTACCAATGTTTACAGACACACAGACTCATCTCACAATCATTTACCAATGTTTATAGACACACCGAATCATCTCACCATCATTTACCAATGTTTACAGACACACAGACCAATCTTACCATTACTAACCAATGTTTATAAACACACCGACCCATCTCGTCATTATTTACCAATATTTATAGACACACAGACCCATCTCACCATCATTTACCAATGTTTATAGACACACAGATCCATCTCACCATCATTTACCAATGTTTATAGACACACACACCAATGTTTATAGACACACAGATCCATCTCACCATCATTTACCAATGTTTATAGACACACACACCAATCTCACCATCATTTACCAATGTTTATAAACACACCGACCCATCTCGTCATTATTTACCAATATTTATAGACACACAGACCCATCTCACCATCATTTACCAATGTTTATAGACACACCGACCCATCTCGTCATCATTTACCAATGTTTATAGACACACAGATCCATCTCACCATCATTTACCAATGTTTATAGACACACACACCAATCTCACCATCATTTACCAATGTTTATAGACACACAGACCCATCTCGTCATTATTTACCAATATTTATAGACACACAGACCCATCTCACCATCATTTACCAATGTTTATAGACACACAGACCTATCTCGCCATCATTTACCAATGTTTATAGACACACAGACCCACCTCACCATCATTTACCAATGTTTACAGACACACAGACTCATCTCGCCATCATTTACCAATGTTTATAGACAGACAGATCCATCTCACCATCATTTACCAATGTTTATAGACACACCGACCCATCTCGTCATTATTTACCAATATTTATAGACACACAGACCCATCTCGCCATCATTTACCAATGTTTATAGACACACAGACCCACCTCACCATCATTTACCAATGTTTACAGACACACAGACTCATTTCGCCATCATTTACCAATGTTTAGAGACAGACAGATCCACCTCACCATCATTTACCAATGTTTACAGACACACAGACCCACCTCACCATCATTTACCAATGTTTACAGACACACAGATCCATCTCACCATCATTTACCAATGTTTATAGACAGACAGATCCATCTCACCATCATTTACCAATGTTTATAGACAGACAGATCCATCTCACCATCATTTACCAATGTTTATAGACACACAGACTCATCTCACCATCATTTACCAATGTTTATAGACACACAGATCCATCTCACCATCATTTACCAATGTTTATAGACACACAGACCCATGTCACCATCATTTACCAATGTTTATAGACACACCGACCCATCTCGTCATTATTTACCAATATTTATAGACACACAGACCCATATCGTCATCATTTACCAATGGTATAGACACATAGACCCACCTCACCATCATTTACCAATGTTTATAGACACACAGACCCATCTCACCATCATTTACCAATGTTTATAGACACACCGACCCACCTCACCATCATTTACCAATGTTTATAGACACACACACCAATCTCACCATCATTAACCAATGTTTATAGACAGACAGACCCATCTCACCATCATTTACCAATGTTTATAGACACACATCCATCTCGTCATCATTTACCAATGGTTATAGACACACAGATCCATCTCACCATCATTTACCAATGTTTATAGACACACAGATCCATATCACCATCATTTACCAATGGTTATAGACACACAGAACCATCTCACCATCATTTACCAATGTTTATAGACACACAGACCCATCTCACCATCATTTACCAATGTTTATAGACACACAGACCCATCTCACCATCATTTACCAATGTTTATAGACAGACAGATCCATCTCACCATCATTTACCAATGTTTATAGACACACAGACCCATCTCACCATCATTTACCATTGTTTATAGACACACAGATCCATCTCACCATCATTTACCATTGTTTATAGACACACCGACCCATCTCACCATCATTTACCAATGTTTATAAACACACCGACCCATCTCACCATCATTTACCAATATTTATAGACACACAGACCTATCTCACCATCATTTACCAATGTTTATAGACACACAGATCCATCTCGTCATCATTTACCAATGGTTACTGAGTGACCACTGTACAGTTTAACACAAAACAGATAAACACAAACAATAACACAGTTAGTACCATTGTTTACGATAACCATAGAAACGATAATGTAAACAATAGTTATCCACTGTACGTAACATCATCGATAATGGTTACCAGAGAAACGATAACGGAACCAATAGTTAACCATAGTTATTAACATTATCGATAATGGTAACTATAGGAACGATAACACAAAGAATAGTAAACGATAGTTAGTAACATCAGTGACCATGGTAACTATAGAAACGATAACGTAAAGAACAGTTAACGATAGTTAGTAACATCAGTGACCATGGTAACTATAGAAACGATAACGTAAAGAACAGTTAACGATAGTTAGTAACATCAGTGACCATGATAACTACAGGAACGTTAACGCAAAGAATAGTTAACCACACGGAAGTTATTAACATCGTCGTCTATGGTAACCATACAAATAATAACAAAATAATTTAAACGTTGTTTATAGTTACCATAGAAACGATAACATAAAGAAAACCTAACCACAGTTAGCAACATCGATGGTTTCATGGAAACGGTAACATAAACAATAGTTAAAAAGAGTTTATATATAAACATAATCTTTGACGATGATAAGTACGGTTTATACAAAACAATTGTTAACCTTACTAACATCAGTAAACCATCACTTAACATTGGCAATAACATCTATAACACCAATCAATAGATTGAAGTTGTAATCCATATCTCCTGCAGTTTCACAAATTATATTTCAAAACGTTAAATTGAGTGGAAATCTAGAACATGTACGTTCTTCTGGCATATGGATAAGACACATACATAAATATCATAGAACATTATACAGCACAACAAACTAATAGACTTTTCAATAAAAAAAACTGGCTCTTTAGCTGATATCGTTAGCAAATATCTGCCCTAAATACATAATTTTGTTAAAACTGTAGGAGAAATGAGGTAGCCGACAAACGGAGAGGTAACATGAATGTTAGACACGTCATTCAATCCATCAGCACTGGAACATGTCATTTATGTAGCGTGTGTTTTAGCTATAGCTGTGTTTGTGAGCTCCTTTTAAACATTAAACGGTTTTGTCCCGAAGTTTTTAATGAAATCTTTATATATGTAGTTTTTTCTTATTCAATTTTGCCAATGTATATGCTTCATTTATACTTCATGCCAACGGAATGATCTCGGATTATTTAACAACGAAGAAACCTCCCTTGATATACTGACCAAGTATTTCTCCATGTGAGACGGTAGGTTAACATCAAAAACATAATATCTGTCCAAAATACATCTTTGAATTGAATTAAATTTTTTTTTTGATCGGAAGTTATTTACGACAGATGTCTCTGAAAATATATTAGTTATAATGGCTTGAGTTTCATGCATGATAACTACTGTCTGGAGGGAAAAATGATTATATGTGTTAATTTGTATTAAAAGGCCTGTTTCTGTCAACAAGATTCTGGTACAATGTACCTTCGGTGAATCTTCCTGCCATAGAACTACAATGACCCTCCTGCAGAATTTAAATCATTGAAGGTTTCGTCCATCAAATTATCAAATTAGAGGGACACTACACTACAAAATTTTGAAAACGGAAATGTTTAAAAGCGGTAACACTCAAGGGTTCGAAATCGTGACCAATTCATACCTTGCCGCAATATATGTCTTAAGCGTAAGCAGGCAACACTAAAGAGAAAATGCAGATCTTAAATAGTCCCAGGTTTATAAACGCTACAGAGAAAGATTCCGTTAACACAATACATAGTGTCTAATTGCTGGTCAAACGAGTACCTATCAGCTCAGAAAAAAACACAATAATGAGGATTGTTGAACGAAGATATGGTTGAACAATATCTACCAATAAATAAATCGATAAGAAAAGGATTGAAAATAGCCAAACAATAAAAAAAACATGGGGGACCGTATACCTGAATGAGGAGATATCATTTAATTGCTTTGTTTAAAAGCCAACGGATGGACATAATGTTTACTGTAAGTTTGTATACATTGTACAATGTACAACAAATCGTCAAGGACATTAATACTTTATTCCAATAAAAACGTGTACCAGCTGGACTAATAGTTCGAGACAAACAATATCTTGACTAGGTTTAAGATTTGGTCGGGAGTTCCTTATTCATCTTTATACTACTAATTACCTACCATGTTCACAGAATCCCAAGCAGGATACAGCTTATTGTAAATTATCCCGTCCTTTAGTCTCCACATCAGTCTCTAACATAATAAGACATCTTTTATTGAGGACAATATAGCATACTGATTGCGTACACATTATTTAGCGCAAGGTACTAATATTAATTTCAACTGATACTAAGACAATAATCACTAAACCTATAATTTACATATTAAGGTTTCAAGAGTCAGTAGTTCATTCCTTATCTCAACGGTCACTTTCGTATCTCAACGATAGCTTCCTTATCTCAAAGGTCACCTCCCTGTCTCAACGGTAGCTTCCCTATCTCAAAGGTCACTTCCCTGTCTCAAAGGTCACTTCCCTATCACAATGGTAGCTTCCCTATTTCAAAGGTCACTTCCCTATCTCAAAGGTCACTTCACTATCTCAACGGTAGCTTCCCTATCTCATCGGTCACTTCGTTATCTCAACGGTCATTTCGTTATCTCAACGGTCATTTCGTTATCTCAACGGTCATTTCGTTATCTCCACGGTCGCTTCCTTATCTCAACGGTCACTTCCTTATCTCAACGGTCACTTCCCTATCTCAACGGTCACTTCCTTATCTCAACGGCCACTTCCCTATCTCAACGGTCACTTCCTTATCTCAACGGTCACTTCCTTATCTCAACGGTCATTTCGTTATCTCAACGGTCATTTCGTTATCTCAACGGTCATTTCGTTATCTCCACGGTCGCTTCCTTATCTCAACGGTCACTTCCTTATCTCAACGGTCACTTCCCTATCTCAACGGTCACTTCCTTATCTCAACGGTCACTTCCTTATCTCAACGGTCACTTCCCCATATCAACGGCCACTTCCCTATCTCAACGGTCACTTCCTTATCTCAACAGTCCTTCTTTATCTCATCGTTCACTTCGTTATCTCATCGGTCACTTCCTTATCTCAACGGTCACTTAGTTATCTCAACGGTCACTTCTCTATCTCATCGGTCACTTCGTTATCTCAACGGTCATTTCGTTATCTCAACGGTCGCTTCCTTATCTCAACGGTCACTTCCTTATCTCAAAGTCACTTCCTTATCTCAACGTTTATTTCCTTATCTCAACGGTAACTTTCCTATCTCCACGGTCACTTTCCTATCTCAACGGTCAATTCCCTATCTCAACGGTCACTTCCTTATCTCAACGGTCACTTCCTTATCTCAACGGCCACTTCCCTATCTCAACGGTCACTTCCCCATATCAACGGTCACTTCCTTATCTCAACGGTCACTTCCTTATTTCAACGGTCACTTCCCTATCTCAATGGTCAGTTCCTTATCTCAACGGTCACTTTCCTATCTCAACGGTCACTTCGTTATCTCAACGGTCACTTCATTATCTCAATGGTCACTTTCCTATCTCCACGGTCACTTTCCTCTCTCAACGGTCACTTCCCTATCTCAACGGTCACTTCCTTATCTCAACGGCTACTTCCCTATCTCAACGGTCACTTCCCTATATCAACGGTCACTTCCTTATCTCAACGGTCACTTTCTTATCTCAACGACCACTTCCCTATCTCAGCGGTCACTTCCCTATCTCAAAAGTCCTTCTTTATCTCATCGTTCACGTCGTTATCTCATCGGTCACTTCCTTCTCAACGGTCACTTAGTTATCTCAACGGTCACTTCTCTATCTCATCGGTCACTTCGTTATCTCAACGGTCATTTCGTTATCTCAACGGTCGCTTCCTTATCTCAACGGTCACTTCCTTATCTCAAAGTCACTTCCTTATCTCAACGTTTATTTCCTTATCTCAACGGTAACTTTCCTATCTCCACGGTCACTTTTCTATCTCAACGGTCAATTCCCTATCTCAACGGTCACTTCCTTATCTCAACGGTCACTTCCTTATCTCAACGGTCACTTCCCCATATCAACGGTCACTTCCTTATCTCAACGGTCACTTCCTGATTTCGACGGACACTTCCCTATCTCAATGGTCAGTTCCTTATCTCAATGGTCACTTTCCTATCTCAACGGTCACTTCGTTATCTCAACGGTCACTTCATTATCTCAATGGTCACTTTCCTATCTTCACGGTCACTTCCCTCTCTCAACGGTCAATTCCCTATCTCAACGGTCACTTCCTTATCTCAACGGCCACTTCCCTATCTCAACGGTCACTTCCCTATATCAACGGTCACTTCCTTATCTCAACGGTCACTTCCTTATTTCAACGGTCACTTCCCTATCTCAATGGTCAGTTCCTTATCTCAACGGTCACTTTCCTATCTCAACGGTCACTTTCCTATCTCAACGGTCACTTCGTTATCTCAACGGTCACTTCATTATCTCAACGGTCACTTTCCTATCTCAACGGTCACTTTCCTATCTCAACGGTCACTTCGTTATCTCAACGGTCACTTCATTATCTCAATGGTCACTTTCCTATCTCAACGGTCACTTTCCTATCTCAACGGTCACTTCGTTATCTCAACGGTCATTTCATTATCTCAACGGTCACTTCCTTATCTCAACGGTCACTTCGTTATCTCAACGGTCACTTCTCTTTCTGAACGACTACTGTATGTCTCCAGTTAAAATAATTTAAATTATTACTTGTAGACAATCGTATACAAATCAAACAAACTTAAAATCTACAAGCAATAAAAATGAAATCTATAAGATATCGATCTCAAGGAGAACAGTCGCATTTGTGTCTTAAAACATACAATGACGTATAAACACTTACAACACATGTAACTCATCTCTGGTATACAAAAATATCAAAACACTGATCACAAGGAACCATTCTAGTGAATTACCAACAAGTCAGTCCGCCTGATTTATACAATGTATAACCGTCCGCGACCAACAGGGACCATTTAGGGACCATGGGGACAGTGTTTGGGTTTCATAAGCGGATAAAATTAATGCTGCATTCCCGATTTCAATCACCAAATTAAATGGAAGTATACAATTATCAGTGTCACGATTACCATAAATCCCTGATTAAATACCGAGGTGGAAACACAGAAAATGACATATTTATTTTTTGAATTTATCTTTGCATTTCAATTGTAGTTTTCTTAAATTGTAATCGATGCGAACCAGTGGAATAAAAACGTCTTATATAATCCGGAAAATGTTATTTAAGTAAAAGTTTCAGCTACCTGAAATATTGACGTTCGGTACAATTTGGAAAAAAGGCTTGACGTTCGTGAACATGCTGAAAAACTGTGTTAATATACATTAATGCATGTATATTCCAATAATCGGGATCGGGGCTCTGGTAGTTGTTATGCTTATGAAACCAAGCACGTGTGGAATATGATAGACACGCACTGTTATAATGGAGTCTCCATGTTGGACACATGATGCGAGTTCGACCCTGGTGTGGGAGAGGGGAGGCGAAGTTGGTGGAAACCTGTGTCCAGGCTAACTTGTTTCCGTGGAGATCGGGAACTTTGAATCTTATCACAAACAGGACAGGCACTTAGACTCGTCACGGCGTTTTCCCGTACGAGTATGCCCCTTCGAGGAGGTCTAGGGGACTGCCACTGTTCGGCCGGTATACGGTAGATTTGGGCGTCCTCTGACGAACTAGAGCTTACCGAATCATGGTCAACACTTTCGTTTCTCGACACTGAGTTCGTTCTTCGTTGTGATTTATCATAATTCTGAATCTTTATAATTGGCGTAATGTGTTGAGGGGTAGTGTGTTTTTGAGATGATGGCGTCATTTTATGACACGGTGCCTGTAGGGATCGGTGCTGTAGAGGTGGTGGTCGTAAGAGATGAGGTGATGGCGGGTTAAGTTTTTGTGACGGCACTGTTAAAGTGTGCTGCTGTACCGGAAGTGTCAATGTATGCTGTTTCACTAATGTATGTGGTCGTTGCGGTAGGGGCGAGCGTGGTACAGGTGTCTGCGGTTGAGGGGTGCGACATATGGGCGTGCGTTGTCCACTGTCTTGGCTAGGCTGTGACGTGAGATCTGATGGTCGCCCCGACCGCACTGGTTCGGATGACAAACTTGAAAATTTTGTACATTTAATCAATAGAGGAGTTTTTGGTTCCGATGAAACACTTGGAAATTTTGTGGCTTTAAGTTGTACTTTCCTACGGTTACCATGGAGACATGGCTCTATCCCTTTCAAAGTAGGATCACTAACTTCCAAAAACGGCATGCTTTTATTAAGATCCAAAGAATAATGTGAACGGGCACCACAACTGTATTGTCGTCGCCTGGCATTTAAGCACTGACGGTTAGCACAACACTTAGCATTAGGATGTAACGTTTGGGCGGATGGGTAGCTATCGTTGTTGGGTGGACATATGGTGTCTGATTTCACTTTCAAAATGATTCCACCCGGACTAAGAAACTGATGTTGTAATTGATGTTGTTTTTGTACCCAGTCAGCTGTGGCTATTTCCATGTCCATGACAACAACGGGAAGTTGTTTCGATTCATCCTCAGAATGCTGTCGGTCAAATGATATGGTAGGCCGAACTCTCCTCAATATCTCATCCCTGTTACAAGCACCGACGGTGTTGGCATGCTCGGATAACGTACCACTGTCAAAACTGAGAAACTGAACCGGGATGTTGGAACCTTTCGATTTAATCTCACTTTGAGCGGCGTTGTTACCATCGCAGTTGTCATTTCCGTCTGAGGTTGGAGGTCCGTTTCCGAATGAATATGTCATTTGTTCGGCAGACTCCGGAGCACCGTATTCGGCTTGGTGTTTTAGTTTGTACTGTGCCTTGATGTGTCTGACCAGATTTATTAAATGCTTTCTAACTTTAGTCCGGTAGAATACATATATAACTAGTAGTACTAACATGCCACCGAGAACTGCTGCGGTGTTGTAACCGACACTAGGATCGTAAGATTGATAGAACTGTGCTTGCTGTTGGCGATACCATTCTTCCGAACCAAAAAGTACAGGAGCTGAGGCGTTGCTTGACTTTCCGGTAGAGAGCCTTAACGTATCATTGTTGCTGTTCGTCGTCGTTAAGTTGACAGTCACGTGGTACATTCCCAAATTAGAGGCATTTTGATAGCTTCCGGTTGCTCCAGTATGCAAATCATCTCTTATCATTTCGTCATGAGGCTGTAAGTATAATAACATTGAATTAAAACATTGTTATCACTTTTCTCTGTATTTATCATACTGTTTCAACGTTACCAAATATGAGACCAGATTATAAAAATGGCTATTTAGAAAATGTTACTAAAAAAATAAATAAAAGGAGATGTGACCACTGTCGTGATCGTGCGATGCATAGGACTATTCAAGATGGCGGACCAACGTAACACCGGAAGGTAAGCTCTGCTTTCAAACGGTAATATCCATAATTTATATACTCACTATGATCATGACACACATTGTATCTGATTCTCAAATAGAGCTAATATTGTTGTACGTATCTATCTGGATGATGATAGACTTAAAATGTAGTGCAATCTGCGTGTAAACCTCGCCAACATGCCGATCTGTTGGATCCGAGCGGGTGTGAGCTCAACTATCAGCCCTAGCTAAAACACTTGAACAAATTCAGTCAGAGTTTTAATTTCAAGTTGAAGATTTGATAAGCCTCTAATCGAAGGACAATCTCCTGTGACTGAATGGGAAGCGTGATTGAAGAAAAAAACACAGGAAATTTTGACCATGCAAGGCTCGGTCTCATCTCAAAATGTACGGAGACCGAGCCATCTCATGGTCAAAATTTCCTGTGTTTTTTCTCTCCAATCACGCTTCCGATTCCGCAAGAGAAGATTGTCATTCTAATAGAGGCTTATCTAATCTTTAATTTAACATTAAAAGTCTGACTGGATGTATTTAATACTTTTAGCTAGGGCCAAAAGTTAAGCTCACATCCGTTTGGATCTAACAAATCGGCATACTGACAAAGTCTACATGCAGATTTCATTGCATTTTAAGTTTATCATCATCCAAATAGATACGTACAACAATATTAGCACTATTTGCGAATCAGATACAATATGTGTCACGATCATAGTGAGTATATAAATTATGGATATTACTTTTTGAAAGCAGAGCTTACCTTCCGGTGTTACGTTGGTCCGCCATCTTGAATAGTCCTATCAGTCGTACGATCACTACAGTGGTGACGGCGATTGCTGAATGAGAGCTGAGAGTCAGCTGATGACGACACGACGATCTGATGTCCTGTTCAAGCTGTTTCTGTAATCACCGATTGATGATCGTCTATATATGTCCACTGTTTGACTTACCTTAGGCTATGTCGACTGTGTGACTTACTAAGGGTTATGTCGACTGTGTGACTTACTAAGGATTATATCAACTGTGTGACTTACTAAGGATTATATCAACTGTGTGACTTACTAAGGGTTATATCAACTGTGTGACTTACCTTAGGGTTATATCAACTGTGTGACTTACTTAGGGTTATGTCGACTGTGTGACTTACTAAGGGTTATATCAACTGTGTGACTTACTAAGGGTTATATCAATTGTGTGACTTACCTAGGGTTATATCAACTGTGTGACTTACCTTAGGGTTATATCAACTGTGTGACTTACTTAGGGTTATGTCGACTGTGTGACTTACTCAGGGTTATATCAACTGTGTGACTTACCTAGGGTTATGTCGACTGTGCGACTTACCTAGGGTTATGTCGACTGTGTGACTTACTAAGGGTTATGTCGACTGTGTGACTTACTCAGGGTTATATCAACTGTGTGACTTACTCAGCGTTATGTCGACTGTGTGACTTATTCAGGGTTATATCAACTGTGCGACTTACCTAGGGTTATGTCGACTGTGTGACTTACTAAGGGTTATGTCGACTGTGTGACTTACTCAGGGTTATATCAACTGTGTGACTTACTCAGCGTTATGTCGACTGTGTGACTTACTTAGGGTTATGTCGACTGTGTGACTTACCTAGGGTTATGTCGACTGTGCGACTTACCTAGGGTTATGTCGACTGTGTGACTTACTCAGGGTTATGTCGACTGTGTGACCTACTCAGGGTTATATCAACTGTGCGACTTACCTAGGGTTATGTCGACTGTGTGACTTACTAAGGGTTATGTCGACTGTGTGACTTACTCAGGGTTATATCAACTGTGTGACTTACTCAGCGTTATGTCGACTGTGTGACTTACTTAGGGTTATGTCGACTGTGTGACTTACCTAGGGTTATGTCGACTGTGGGACTTTAGAAGGCTTATGTCGACTGTGTGACTTACTCAGGGTTATGTCGACTGTGTGACCTACTCAGGGTTATATCAACTGTGCGACTTACCTAAGGTTATGTCGACTGTGTGACTTACTAAGGGTTATATCAACTGTGTGACTTACTCAGCGTTATGTCGACTGTGTGACTTACTCAGGGTTATGTCGACTGTGTGACTTACTCAGGGTTATATCAACTGTGTGACTTACCTAGGGTTATGTCGACTGTGTGACCTACCTAGGGTTATGTCGACTGTGTGACTTACTCAGGGTTATGTCGACTGTGTGACTTACCTAGGGTTATGTCGACTGTGCGACTTACCTAGGGTTATGTCGACTGTGTGACTTACTAAGGGTTATGTCGACTGTGTGACTTACTCAGGGTTATATCAACTGTATGACTTACTCAGGGTTATATCAACTGTGTGACTTACTCAGGGTTATGTCGACTGTGTGACTTACCTAGGGTTATGTCGACTGTGTGACTTACTCAGGGTTATGTCGACTGTGTGACTTACTCATGGTTATGTAGACTGTGTGACTGGGTTATGTCGACTGTGTGACTGGGTTATGTCGACTGTGTGACTTACTTAGGGTTATGTAGACTGTGTGACTGGGTTATGTCGACTGAGTGACTGGGTTATGTCGACTGTGTGACTTACTCAGGGTTATATCAACTGTGTGACTTACCTAGGGTTATGTCGACTGTGCGACTTACCTAGGGTTATGTCGACTGTGTGACTTACTAAGGGTTATGTCGACTGTGTGACTTACTCAGGGTTATATCAACTGTGTGACTAACTCAGCGTTATGTCGACTGTGTGACTTACTCAGGGTTATGTCGACTGTGTGACTTACTCAGGGTTATATCAACTGTGCGACTTACCTAGGGTTATGTCGACTGTGTGACTTACTAAGGGTTATGTCGACTGTGTGACTTACTCAGGGTTATATCAACTGTGTGACTTACTCAGCGTTATGTCGACTGTGTGACTTACTTAGGGTTATGTCGACTGTGTGACTTACCTAGGGTTATGTCGACTGTGAGACTTACCTAGGGATATGTCGACTGTGTGACTTACTCAGGGTTATGTCGACTGTGTGACTTACTCAGGGTTATATCAACTGTGCGACTTACCTAGGGTTATGTCGACTGTGTGACTTACTAAGGGTTATGTCGACTGTGTGACTTACTCAGGGTTATATCAACTGTGTGACTTACTCAGCGTTATGTCGACTGTGTGACTTACTTAGGGTTATGTCGACTGTGTGACTTACCTAGGGTTATGTCGACTGTGTGACTTACCTAGGGTTATGTCGACTGTGTGACTTACTCAGGTTTATGTCGACTGTGTGACTTACTCAGGGTTATCTCTACTGTGCGACTTACCTAGGGTTATGTCGACTGTGTGACTTACTAAGGGTTATATCAACTGTGTGACTTACTCAGCGTTATGTCGACTGTGTGACTTACTCAGGGTTATGTCGACTGTGTGACTTACTCAGGGTTATATCAACTGTGTGACTTACTCAGGGTTATGTCGACTGTGTGACCTACCTAGGGTTATGTCGACTGTGTGACTTACTCAGGGTTATGTCGACTGTGTGACTTACCTA
Organism: Ylistrum balloti; assembly: GCF_031769215.1. NCBI lineage: Eukaryota > Metazoa > Mollusca > Bivalvia > Pectinida > Pectinidae > Ylistrum > Ylistrum balloti. The sequence goes on along the minus strand of NW_026782224.1, from coordinate 666,186 downwards.
GGGTTATGTCGACTGTGCGACTTACCTAGGGTTATGTCGACTGTGTGACTTACTAAGGTTTATGTCGATTGTGTGACTTACTCAGGGTTATATCAACTGTATGACTTACTCAGGGTTATATCAACTGTGTGACTTACTCAGGGTTATGTCGACTGTGTGACTTACCTAGGGTTATGTCGATTGTGTGACTTACTCAGGGTTATGTCGACTGTGTGACTTACTCATGGTTATGTAGACTGTGTGACTGGGTTATGTCGACTGTGTGACTTACTTAGGGTTATGTAGACTGTGTGACTGGGTTATGTCGACTGAGTGACTGGGTTATGTCGACTGTGTGACTTACTCAGGGTTATGTCGACTGTGTGACTTACTCATGGTTATGTCGACTGTGTGACTGGGTTATGTCGACTGTGTGACTTACTCAGGGTCCGCTATAATCTTAGGCTTCCAACATTTGAATGGTCGCCTACTAAATATTAGCTATGTACCTGCTACTATATCAAACATGATGACTGCGATGATGTGTTTTTTAAAAGCATAGAAATACGCACAGCGTGAAACAATCATATCAACACATAGGCACAACTAATGATTACGAAAACTCCCGGCATGCAATCGGTGTCACCAAATTCTGGCGACTGGTCAATACCGACAGATATCACCACCAGCTACCTGCTTACAATCATCAAATGGAATCACAAGTAAGATAAATCTTTTAATTGATGTTTTCTTAATAAGACTGACATGACGGGAAAAGACCACAGATTATCAGAGTGAGGTCAAAACTGGTAAGCTCCAGGACCCACGCAATCATACCAATTATGTCCCAACCTGAATCTAGATTCCGTAAAACATGTTGCCCCAGGAAGGTTCGATTCCTAAATGGTGACAGATTTTCTTATGGAAGTAATTGGCCTCTATTAAATGTTTAGTTATAGCACATTTTAATATATGTGTGAGGATTTAGTGAAATGTACGTGTTTCCCTAAAAGGGTAGTTAGTTTTTACTGTTAACATCCGGTTGACCTCTGACCCTATTTGTTCAAAGACTAGTTAGAACTAAACAGTAGTTATTAAACTCTTTCAAACATGGTTAAACTTAATTGCCAAAACATTTTTTCATCTTTTCATCGCACGGCTATAAATTTGTTGAGACAGGTTAAACTGATGTTTTTGAGTTTCAAGTTTGCTTTTTAAAGCCCTTTACGTGGCATCAATTAGTGAATTTTTCACTAACCGATGGTTAACACAGATTAAGCTTTGAAACTCCGGGGCCAGATCGGTACCATTTGCACAAAAAATGATCAAATATAAAGATTACCATCGTAAATATTTTCATTATTTTACAAAAATTGAAATGTAGAAAGTGATTTGAAAACTTCAAGTCTGAAATGTTATTTAATCCACTAATATTAAATTGTAGCCTTTGCTTAACATGTGTCTGTGAATCTGGTGGTCACTTTCCAATATTTTTCTGACGTATACCTAAAATACAAAGTGATAAGATCGCTCTCTCTCTGATGCACTGTACTAGATATCGTTAGGTGTATGTACGTAATCCGTTACGCAGAGTTGTCACTCTTCTCACTCACCACGATTGATTCAGCAACTCGGAACACAGCGATGTAACGGTATATCCCTTGGCTTGTTTAGATTATATAACAGAGATAATTATACTTTGATCTTATCATGCAGTGAATTATACAAAGTCGGTAATATTACATAATATTAAGGTAGCCTACATGGGGTCGATTTATGTGCCTTTCACGAAACCCATGTGACGAGGAGGGGAACCAACGGGGACGGCACGGATAAGCAAGACTGAAAACAATGCACTCGGAATGAGGCTCCACCATTACTGTCGACATACCTTTGGCCAATAGTAACTGACCACATAAATGTATATTCCATTAATAAACATTCTCGACATGAAGGTAGTGAATTCGTCTATATTTGGAGCAATCTGAAGAATGCATGTTATATCCCTTTACCGGGAGTATGTAGCTTGGTTTCTAGGTAAAAAATATTGAACATTAGAGGAAAGATTGCAAAGTAATAGTTTTACATTGGGCGCTGCCATGTATCAAAAATGGTCTCCGATGTATGGTGGCTGATTCGGGACAACGTAATATCACTTTTAGGGAACGTGATGTTGCGAGACCACGATATGACGAAGCAAGACAGTAATACCGTAAAGCGAGACCCTTTCCCTAACCCTCTAACCCTACTCGCTTCGCGGTATCATGGTCTCGCTTCGGGATATTACAATGTCCCGAATAAGCCATCGTACCAATGGGATGGTAAGATTTTCTTCTGACGTGAATTTGAAAAAAAAACCATTGCATTACTACCCTGACAGTTATAAACTACATATGATTTTGGTAAGAACACATGTGCGATAATACTAAGCGGAGCTGTGATTGCATGAAGACTCCCATTGTGACATCATAAATATACAGTAGTTTAGATCTTTTTCCGTCTTGTAAAATTTCAATTTCAAGAATGCTTCCAAAAAGTATTAAAGTTATATCATTATCAGAATCTTTTATTCCAATTTATATGACCCGGTAAAAGGAAGCATATCTTAGGCTCTGTTCGTAAATCTCATGGAACCTCATATGCGATTCTCTATATATTAGCGAGCGCAGCGAGCGCTTTATGGATTTGTGTGCGCTAATTCACCTCCAACAACCTGCCCATACGATCAACTTAAAATGGAAGTGTGGCTGGAACTTAATTACCCACAATACACTTACCGCATAACGCAATAAGAACTGCTGACCAGTTGAATGGATTAAAAATTATTTCGACCTGCAAAATATTTTTTTAAGCTTTCATGTGGAAATGAAATCATACTAAAAGTTTTAAATAATTCAAATTAATTTAACAAACATGTACTTTAATGGTTTGGAACGCATATAACAAATATCTCGTTGAAAAATTACAATTTTAACCATTCAAGATTACAGCACGTTTGTTCTCCGATGTACCTGATTTCCGGTTTAACTTTCCTGTACTTTCGTCACTTTCCGTGATCGAGCAATACATCGTCTCTTACACGGAAGCAGCCGAAAGGTCCCGATTTGGCGTAAAATCTGTTCCGTCTCCAAACTACATTCAAACTGCAAGACGTGCATGTTCTTTCGATAACTGTTTGAAATTAATTATGATCAATTATTTGAATGTTTAGAAAATTTTCAGCAAAATCTTTTAAGGCTCAATGATAATTATTAGTGGTGAGGTTTTTAAACAGAAAAAGGCAGATTATGTAATATATTGTGACTTTAATAAGAATTTCATTTAAATACATATATTTATATTAATTTTCTGAATTACAATGTATAACTGAATAGTCTCAACAGTGTTTACAACTTTACCCTCTTTTTTATTTCAAGACAAGTCAACATTGCTTTAAAAAACTGAGCTTCTAAACCATTTTATGATTTGTTAATTAACAGAACGAAACTCTCAATAGCAAAGAGAAAAGAAAACGGTAGGTCAGAGCATTCTGATTTTAATGATGAAAACTGATTAAGCATATAACACCGCCTTTACAAATCCGACTAAAACTATATTGTCTTTCTACATATTTTGACTACAAACTCATTTCTTTTTTAAATCAAAGAAGATAGATAGTCGTCCTTGCAATCTCTGTAACTGTTAAAGTACATTTATTTTGAATATTATTTTTAACAATTTTTGTTGTCTAGATATGTTGTCAAAGACTTTATTCATACATATTCCGTTACCATGGAAACAGATAACCCTCTTCACAAATTCCAGTTTTTCTGACCCAATGCTCTGAAACCATTCAAGATAATTGCCCAAAACTTTTTATACTTATTAAGATAGTAGTATCTTTTGCTATGGGGAAGTTCACCATTTTAATACTGTTTCTGTTATCATGGAAACAGATAAGCCAAATTACAAAGTTCAGGGTTTTTTTTTCAGACTAGTTCTCTTCAATCATTCAAGGTTTTTACCCGTAACTCAAAACTTTGTACAGACATCATGCTAATGCTCTAGCAGAACTTCTCAATTTCAATACATTTGTACTTCTTATGGAACAATTTAAGATAACAAATAGAAATTAAACTTGTTGTAGTATTATATATATGTATATGATTGTGTGTCTTTCTTTTAAACAGCGGTACGCGGGGATAATGCCACGCTTTGCGTTATCTTGTCGTCTTTTGTTTTGTTCTTCTTTGTCTGTCTTCATGGAGTCTTTTGTTTTGTTCTTCTTTGTCTGTCTTCATGATTGTATGGGTATGACTTATTTACATATGGAAACTTAATTATTTTAACTTAAACCAATCACACTTGTTGTAAGCAAGCGAGGGGTCTGACTATGGGAGGAAACCCGTATCCCTTCTGGGAATCGAACCTCGGACGGCTGGGAAAGACAAGTGTGTTAAAACTATGCCACCAAACCACCGCCTGATCATGACGATGCATTGTTTTCTAGAAGAAGAAGAAGAAGAAGAAGAAGATGGCGGCGGCGGCGACGGCGACGGCGACGGCGACGACGACGACGATGACGACGACGACGACGACGATGACGATGACAAATGATGATGATGATGATGATGATGATGATGATGATGATGATGATGATGATGATGATGATGATGATGATGATGATACATCGGTGCACGGTACATATGTATGTACCGATGTTTTATCAAAAATAAAAAATATAAAACAAATTTTAAAAACACGCTTCAGCGCAGACATGGATCAGGCAGTTCAAAATGTGCATCTTGTTGACCAAATTGTGCTTGGTTTTAGGCAGTGCCTATTTCATATTCTGTTGATGACAAAGTCATGACAGAAGCAGTATATATAATTATATACATATATGCAAGAATGTGGCGTCATTTCCGTATCATTTGATGACGTCACAATATTCAACTTGTTAATTATAACTCACTATACGTCAACTGGCTAGATTTCATAAAAGGTCAATGTATTTTACGTTTTTAACAACATTCTGTTGGTAATAATTTTAGCATTTATTCCTATTAATTGATCCCAAAATGTGTCGACATCACACAGTATCACTAAATAACAGTGGCCTTGGTTACAATTCAAGTGGTGTAAGCTTGAGCGATTTGACGAACGCGCCGATCAAAAGTATTCATTTTCCTCCTTAATTTGTATTACTACGGACGCGACCATGTTGTGACTAACACAAATTATCATAGATCGCTGATGATATAGAGTTTTTGTTCGAATGATAGAAAAATTACATGCTCATGCAATATGTAAATGTGCTTACTTGCCACTTCGTTCTACAGTGTATACAATGTACATGTAGCTGCCGAATTAATCACGCTTGGACATGACCCTTGAACACACATCGATCTGTTTCTAAGATTACAGATCAATAATTAAAACAGATGTTTACTGGCGCGTACTCATGTACAAAGTTACACAAACAACATCTATAGAGTTACCCAGTACTGGGAGACGACTGGTTAATTTATATTAATGTAACACACACTTACCTATTTTCCACACTAACAGACAGCCTTATCAATGCACGTTTTAGTGGGAAACGAAAAACTCTTTCACCAAGTGTAGACGAGGGAAATTTAGTTTTCAGAAAAGAAGACGTGCAAACGAGTCGTAGAATATATGAAAAATCCCTAAAGACACAACGTAAACGCGAAAATATAATTACAATGGTTATAATGTGTTATATATAGACACAATTCACTGCACAGCGTTATGTGAAGTCTGTTGCTTAACGTCTGTCTTAGCCACGTGTAGAACTGAAGTAGTTCTATGACACAATGCTGAAGTTTTTACTGATCATCACTGTGGGAAAAGTAGTAAAATGTTGTGTGACACTAAACAAAGGTAAGAAATGAACGACTGAACAGGCGGACACTCAAACTCTACCAGAACCCTACGGCATTTTTGTTCGAAATTCCGCGATTCTGAATATTATATAATCACGATTTTTATAAAGAAAAAAAAACAGTCACTACTTTATCGAATTATGGTCTCAACACTTATGTAGCGAAAGACCTTAAAAGACATAACCTTACCTTTGCGATATGTCCCAATAATGAATCATCTTAATGTTATTTCCGTGTAAACAGCACGTTAACCATCATCTATCATATATCGAACACTCCTCCAGAGATCAAGCGAGCCTCGCGCACTGCTTCAGCGCCTGTCCGCCTGGTAGCCTAACGATATCGGGAGAGTGTGCTGGTGCCGGTATAAAACCATCACGAGCCTAATCGAATTATTTGCAAGACATAAATATTTACTGTTTACTGTATGTGAGCAATTATGAAATCGATTTTCATGTAATTAAAGAAGGGCTGTACGGCTCACAGGACACAGCTGAAACACGCGTCCGCTTCATTATAGCGCCATAGGACGCTCTGTACATACTTCCGGTTAAATTTTCTCCAGATCTTTAATAGCTAGAAAATATATTTTTTGAACTAATATTTGTCCGATATTGTATTTCATTAGTTGCATTAACACAAGTCTTCGCGGAGTTCCGATTAAAGAGGCCATACCCATAGCCGTGGAAACACTTAGGGAAATGTCTTTCACAATTTTCCCCCAATTGAACTAAAGAGACGCTTGCTCTTTCTAAATCTTGGTTTTGTATATACTTATAAAGTTAACAAAGAACATCCGTTTGTAGACACAGAAGAAATGGTTTGATCAATTTTATAAAATCCGTCAACAGGTTTTATTTTACAGACAAAACAGAAATTGTTCGAATTGATCGCCTCTGTGTGTGTCAGTATGATTTATAATAAATTGAACCGAATCCGATTGTTTGATACAATATAACATGTTTTAAATCAGCTTGTAAATGTAACACTTTTCAACCGACCTACCATATAGAGACAATTAGACAGGTAAGCTTTATCAACACACCAAGTTGATATAGGTTTGTTGACTGCATTGATACACACACAATATCACGATTACCTAATTTTTTCTGGCATAATTACACAAGGCCAGTGTTTAAGGCACGCCAGCAAACATCTTCTGTCATTAACCATAATTAGTTAGTCAGAAATAGACAGGAACATTGACTTTTTCCGTGCTTAATATTTTCACTGGTAACTACTCTGTAGAAATAACGGGATTCAATGATTTTTAAGAGGTAAAAGCTATTTTTGTTCAAGTTGCTCATAGGTCAGTGTCCTGCACATTTAACACGTTCGAGTAGAGGTGAATGACCTATCACACAACGATAACAGAGATATATATAATGTTAGTTCACTGCCGTTGTTTGTAAATCGCTCATATTTCCAGAGACATCATTCTTTTCGTCATTTCAGGATATAAATGCTGGTGTAGACGTCAGACATCGAGATCAGGTGCAGCTGGAAATACTCTCAACACCAATTAAGCCTAGAACATAATTTACACCCGTCTTCACCCGTTTTGTTTAGTGAGACGAATGACCCGTGTCACTTTCTAAATAGGGCTTAATTGTCGAGACACATGGCGGACGTCAAACCGACACGAGCTGGCGGGAAACTAAACCGGAAGTCTCGAGTGTCCCGGTTACCATGCCACTAGATGCGTCAATGAGGTTTTTTTGTTTGATTTTTCCGGGATAACCACTCACGCTTTGTCCATAAAGTCTACACCGGGATTTATACGTTTGTCATTTTCCACTTATAATTGGATCTAGATTAAGGGATTACACCTCAGCCCGCGTTTCATTAATCAGCTAATCAGGACTGACTTAGATAACGTACACACAATGTTAGATGTCAACCGCGCTAATCCATTTCACAAACACTAATCACTGCATGCACGTTTTAGTTGTGAAGTACATTTTGATTGACCCGTTATGCCTGAGTTCCTCTGTAGGCGTGACTGACCACGAACGCTTACTTGGTGCCGTCTTTTGGCACAAGTTTTAGTTACAAGGTAATCGGACGTCAGCAGACACCGTCTTGTTTGTTTATATGATGGTTATTGGCCTCAAAGAACCACTCCCCACCTCGCTGTTCGAGAGTCTGTGTAGCCTTAGTAAGCGATGGGGTACATTACCATGATACCATAACACAGCCGACCTTTCACACATATACAAAGTTCATAAGTGGGTATCGCTGTTTGTGTATAAGTTTCGATAATATTTATAAAGTATTGCAGCCACATTAAGAGGCTACACCATAACAACGTATGGTCTTAAGGGCGCCGTGTCAGGGGTCGTGGTGTAGGCATACCCAAATATTATGTTGGAAAAAATGACATGTACATTATGTAAAACTAACGCTGATGAAAGATCAATATAATATCATAAGTATTGATATATTGATGTTGACCGTACAGACTCCTTTTAAAACTGAAAGTAGAAAAACTAGCGGTCATCGTCCTCGTGCCGATGGCCACCACGGAAGTAGACCAGGACTCTAATAATAATCCATACATTTTCTTCGATTTTATTTAGGAGAGGGGTGTGGGTGGGGTGGGGGGAGGGGTTGTGGTAGTCTGCAGATCACTTGGTTCAATAGGAAATTATGGATATGTTTAGGGTTAGTGTTAAAGGGGGATGGGGGGGGGGAGATGATGACACTAGTCTTGAGAATTTTTTTCTAGTATTTCAGCGAGTTTCTATTGAGTTATACTTAATGATAAGACCTATGAGAATTAATTTCTGCAGAATATATCTTATTTAAGATGTCAATGTGTAAGTCCGTATCGGCGTCCATCAATATATTTCATTTCGGAATGTCACAACAAAAACAACAATAAAATATCAATATGTCAACATAATCATAGTCTAAACTCAAATTCAATAAAACTTATGTCAAAAATGACAAAAAAAAATGTACGGAAACTCCTGAAAATGTACAAGGAGAATAAAAGCAGGTGTTTGTGATAAACATATTGATCTACTCAGTAAGATGTTGATTTGACAGGGGCTTTGTTTTGTGTTGACGGCTAACTGTATGCTGAATATATATATAAGTATACGCACTCAACACACTTCTTTCTTGTATAAAAATCAAAGTCTTGCTTGATAACTAGGGAATTTTCCAACTGCTGAGAGGACAGTATCGGGATTTCTTTAGATTCAGGTTGATGGCGACTGAGTGATTCAGGGCCAAAAGTGTCGAAATCCAGAGTGCAATTTAAGAAAATTTTAGGTATTATCAAATTGGAAATACACGTAGAGCAGAGGATGTGCAACAATCATATAATTTAATGTTAATGAAATAATTCGTAAAATAACTGATGATTTTTTAAATACGTTAAGTTTTTGTGTAAAATTAAAACTGGTTCTTCTTCTGAAGATGACAAATAGTCATCAGGGTTACGACAAACCTCGGGGACTAAAGGAGCCCACTTATAACAGTTCATGGTTTATTTACAGGCACAAACAAACACTTCAAGATCTGAGCTTGAGATACATCATCCACTCGCACCACAACGACCAAGTATGATAGGAAATGATTTGCGAACCGATATCAATTTATCAAAAAATGAGAGATTTTCACAAACTTTGCCAAGGCTTAATCAAGTAAGATGGGTGATGACATGGAAAGGCTCAACTCGACATATATACTGACAGCATGTTGTAATAAAAATGTCGATCAGGATTCTTTCTGTTCACACAAAAATCATTGATAACTTGTCATCGTTTTCGGAATACCTCTCATCAACAGAGGAACGAGACGTGCCATTATCAACGAACCTAAATTATTACATTCGGAATATATCTGATGGGTCAGTTCAATGTAAAGTAACGAGATAAAACACCTTCGGAACATATCTGATGGGTCAGTTCAATGTAAAGTAACGAGGTAAACACGAAGGCCAATCTCACTGAGTTGTTAATATTCACGTTTTCTATATCTGAACATTTTAAAAATGTGACAGGAAAAAAATTATTTCTTACTTTCCTTTCTCAAGTAGAGGTTAGGGAGTTTTAAACTGGAACACAAGTGTACGCTATGAAGATCAAAATTTGACACTCAAATCATTGTCCTGCGTGACTTGATCCAGAAGTTGAAGTAATCATTTAAACTTTTCATACAGTCTGCCTGATTACTAAGATGGCGATTACAACAATGGTCCTGAAAGATCCCTTTCCTACTATAAACTATAAACTTTACTTATTTTACAACAACTGTCCGGATGTAAGCGCGCGATGGGTCTTATTGTGGTATGAAACCGGAGTAACCGGGAAAAACCTACGCGGTCGGGCATGTGACCCCTAACCTTTTCACGTTTGTTCCAGGAGTCGAACCCCGGACGGCTAGATGAAAGGCGAGTGCGTTACCACTGCGCCACCAGACCACCCTTTCTTGATAGTATCTATCCTGCTTGCCGGATATAGGGTTGTCATTTATTGCGATATTTCATGTTGATGGAAAAAAATCATCCCACACAGAACGTCAAGGGACGAGAAATAATGAAGGCGGTGCAAGGTTTAATGTTAGCCTCGTACATCATCCGGACCATATCGACATTTTGTAATGTTACAAAATGTTCCCGAGGGAATTAATGTTCATTACTCTGATTAAAAGACGTGGTAGACATGGGGTATCACGTTGTAAGACACGTCTCTTCTGCGAATAAAACAAAGTCAACTTGTTTAACGTTCCCTATCGTTTTTCCGAGTTTGATACTGGATTCTATTAAGAAATTGGGGTTTTATTAAGATGTATTGTACAATATCTTGTTAAATCAACACGACGTGACATTCTGAACACCTATTATGTTATTGATTAAAGATTGTCCTAAAGACACACAAGTGAATAGCACCTTTTGATAATTTAGAGCTAAATAAAGCAGGGCTAAACGATGAATTTAACTGCATCTACAACTGTTTCGTCATCAAAGGGATCATCCGTGATGCTAGGGGCCGCAAGTTTGAAGCCCAGGAGACAAAGGAAAGTCCAATGTAATCGGAAGAAGAGTAAAAATCTAGTTTGGGATGTTCAGCATCCCCATGATTAGATAAATGAATAAATAAATATATCAGGAAATTAATGGAGCATGAGTCTCAACTAGCATACCATGAAGATATCAAACACAAAATAGTTCATACGTGCAGTGAAAAGTAAACATACTTGAAAAACAAATGTTCCGATATGTATCTCAATGTAATTCACCTGTGGGAGTTAATCAATCACCGGCGCATCACACAGAAGGAGGATAAGATCTTTATACCTGTAAATTCAGGTGGAAATTAAGTAATTGGAATTGGCATGTAAATTATAAAATTTAGAATCATATTCTGCGAGTGTGTTAAGGAGTTCTCTTAGATTAGATAGAAACTAACTACATATGTAAGTTCATCACTTTCTTGTGATATTCTGAAGTTCAGGGACCAGGGTTGGATATAGATAAAGGAACTGATATAAAAGATGTCACATCTTATATCACGTTTCAATTGTAACTAAGTACTGACATCCACATACATCTTATTATTATTACAGGCGATAGACAAAACCACGGTTGAGTCGAACCATCGGATAAGTCGAATATATTACTTGGTCCCATCGACTTCGACTTATCCGAGGTTTACTGTATCTTATTTAATTGGATTACACGAGATGACCTAATGACCTTTAAAACAACATGGTAAATAGAGCTCGTCCTTTTCCCCTTGAAGCTTAATTATACAATTGCAAATGCTGATTGGGATGTACATTTAATTACTAAATCAATAAGATTTTAATATTTTAGGCGCTCCCGATCAATATGATTAGGATTTTTAAAAAATTCGGGCAGTGTTATGTTCATAAGTTGATTCTAAAAAATGGACACTGATGGCTCATTGCTTGTATAAAGGTATATTTTAAAGAGCGTCTTGTTATGATAATTTGGTGCCTAAATATCCTCACCAAGCCTCCATTCCAATAACACCAAACGTGTCTTCCAAATCCTACCTGGGACCGTTTTCATGAAACCGTTCTCATGCTCAAGCATGAATTTTGTGCTCAAGCCTTATGTCTTGGTTAATTTAAAACATTATAGATAAGGCTGATTTTTGCCAAAGATTTAAAAAAAAAAATTGAAAGGACTTCAAATCAAAGTTATATTCAATGTTTATATTTAATATATGTATTATTTCATATTATTTAAGCGAATTATTAAAAAAAAGTTTGCTTGAGCACAAAATCTATGCATGGGCATGAGAATGGTTTCATGAATACGGACCAAGCTGGATTGTTTCATCACGATATGATATATATCATCATCTACCTATGTAAGTATAATTTAGAGTTTTTATGGTGATCTACGGAGCGTGGTGTGTTACAGACACCACTCTCTAGGAGCGACATTAATGTGCGTCTGTTAGAGTCTGTACAAGTAGCGACAGCTTTAATGTACCCCGGCAAACTCTGGACGAAATGTGAACACGCTCAGTAAGAGACCTCGTTACTGTCGATGAAGATAGACAGCTAACAATATGAATATATTAATTTCCTACAAAATTGTAACTAGCTTCGATAATTACACGTAATTTTCGAACTGGAACATAAAAGGTGCACCTTAATAGTCAGACGCTTAGATGTATTGCAGACATCGATAAGTGATATACTGAAATGACATGTATGATATTAGACGGAAAGTCGTGGCTGTTGCTGACTGCATTGTCCCAGATTTTTTGAATTGTGACAACTGAAGGAGACTATGTATCAATTTCTACCATAAGTATTTATAAACGTATTAAATATTTCAGTATTATGTTACAATACTTCCGTGGTGTGGGTTAACTATATCGTTATTTTCCGGGGATTATTTTCGGCGAGAGTTGGCAAAACCTAGGTGGAAGGAAATATCTGGCAGAGTTGCTGACCCGGATGGTTAACCTGCAAGGCCTGGTACCTCATATTAAGTTAACCAGTGGTTAATGAAAAAAAATATTACTACTGAAAAACAAGAGCGAAAAAGTATGACTAGATATATATCAATCTGACCTGACAAATCTGCAACTGTGAAATGATAAAGACAGTCTAATGAAAATTTGTTTGCTTCAGGGTTTCACTAACCATTGGTTAACCTAAACCAGCTGTTTCACTAACCACTTGTTATCCTAAACCAGCCTTTACGCTAACCACTGGTTAAACTAAACCAGCCTTTTCGCTAACCACTGGTTAAACTAAACCAGCCTTTTCGCTAACCACTGGTTATACTAAACCAGCCTTTTCGCTAACCACTGGTTAAACTAAACCAGCCTTTACGCTAACCACTGGTTAAACTAAACCAGCTGTTTCATTAACCACTGGTTATACTAAACCAGCCTTTTCACTAAACACTGGTTATCCTAAACCAGCCTTTTCACTAAACACTGGTTATACTAAACCAGCCTTTTCACTAAACACTGGTTATACTAAACCAGCCTTTTCAATAACCACTTGTTATCCCAAACCAGCCTTTGAACAACCACTTGTTATCCCAAACCAGCCTTTGAACAACCAGGGCTAGAATCTCTTTAGCCCTTATTTATTGAGAATGAGACCAATTATTTAGATCTGTGTAGGCAGTGTGATGTGGTAACCCCACCCCATGTAATACTAATATCGTAACGACATGTTGAACGAACACAACATGTGTCACTTCATAACGACTTCTCAAATATGTTGCAGTAGGTTTTTTTCTCATTTTAGGATCTGGAGAGTGTTTTCAAGCCCCCTGGATTTTACTAGACGGGGTTGCAGTTACTACCAAAGAGCTCTTGATGGTACTAGACTCATTTCGTGTCTCTCATCAAACCGCATTTTCTATACTCTAATGGCTATTATCACTTTCGCATCCTGCATCCCTGAGATTTGTCATGACAAAGTTGAAGGCAGGAGCGAAGTAACTTCATTGGTTCAAGGAGAAAAAAACTGACCAATCACATGGTGATATGCTCCTTTTGAAGATTACACAATAATAAACATCACATGATCAAACTAGTCTTTTCATTTTGTCCACAAGGTATTGCACACTTCCAATTTTTCCATGACATGTTCCAGGGGTGTCGAGGAGTGTCGAGGATGGTTCCAGGGGTGCGGAGAGCGAAAGTGATCGTAACTCTGGAGTATCGGTGATGGTTCCAGGGGTGCGGAGAGCGAAAGTGACTGTAACCCCTGGAGTGTCGAGGATGGTTCCAGGGGTGCGGAGAGCGAAAGTGACTGTAACCCCTGGAGTGTCGAGGATGGTTCCAGGGGTGCGGAGAGCGAAAGTGACTAACCCCTGGAGTGTCGAGGATGGTTCCAGGGGCGCGGAGAGCGAAAGTGACAGTAACCCCTGGAGTATCGAGGATGGTTCCAGGGGCGCGGAGAGCGAAAGTGACTGTAACCCCTGGAGTGTCGAGGATGGTTCCAGGGGTGCGGAGAGCGAAAGTGACTGTTACCCCTGGAGTATCGAGGACGACCAAACAGATAGAAACCGGTTATACCTTATAAATATGCTAGTGAAATTTTCTGACCAAAACAACTTTAAATGATCTATATAGAGAAAGCTTTTCGCCACAATTTCATACCAACCCCACACATATCTATCGATAATCATTCCTCTGAGTGACATTGTCACGTTTTGTAGAGGATCAATTGAAAACAGTCTACATACAATGCAACAAGATGACGGCCCTGGTTAGTGATACAATCTACCCTATTTATTCTTTATTTATCCGTAAGTTGTGTTTGTTTGCAAATGTATTTGAATCTGAATAAGGGTCGTTTTCGTTACAAGTAACACACTTATTGAATTGTGGTCTATTTCAGAGATTTGCGATTTATATACGATCTTAATAAGAAATCCAATTACAAGTTACGTCAAGACTACAAAACAGAAATTACCGAGGATGACACTGTCTCCTTGTTCACAGCCAACACTACGTAATATATCGCCGGGGATAATCGAGGATGACACTGTCTCCTTGTTCACAGTCAACACTACGTAATATATCACCAGGAATAATCGAGGATGACACTGTCTCCTTGTTCACAGTCAACACTACGTAATATATCACCATGGATAATCGAGGATGACACTGTCTCCTTGTTCACAGCCAACACTACGTTATATATCACCATGGATAATCGAGGATGACACTGTCTCCTTGTTCACAGTCAACACTACGTTATATATCACCAGGAATAATCGAGGATGACACTGTCTCCTTGTTCACAGCCAACACTACGTTATACATCGCCGAGGATAATCGAGGATGACACTGTCTCCTTGTTCACAGCCAACACTACGTTATATATCACCATGGATAATCGAGGATGACACTGTCTCCTTGTTCATAGCCAACACTACGTAATATATCACCAGGAATAATCGAGGATGACACTGTCTCCTTGTTCACAGCCAACACTATGTTATATATCGTCAGGGATAATCGAGGATGACACTGTCTCCTTGTTCACAGCCAACACTACGTTATATATCGCCGAGGATCACACTGTCTCCTTGTTCACAGCCAACACCACGTTATATATCGTCAGGGATAATCGAGGATGACACTGTCTCCTTGTTCACAGTCAAAACTACGTTATATATCGCCGAGGATCACACTGTCTCCTTGTTCACAGCCAACACCACGTTATATATCGTCAGGGATAATCGAGGATGACACTGTCCCCTTGTTCACAGTCAAAACTACGTTATATATCGCCGAGGATCACACTGTCTCCTTGTTCACAGCCAACACCACGTAATATATCACCAGGGATAATCGAGGATGACACTGTCTCCTTGTTCACAGTCAAAACTATGTTATATATCGTCAGGGATAATCGAGGATGACACTGTCTCCTTGTTCACAGTCAAAACTACGTTATATATCACCGAGGATCACACTGTCTCCTTGTTCACAGCCAACGCTAGGTAATATATCGTCGAGGATAATCGAGGATGACGCTGTCTCCTTGTTCACAGTCAAAACTACGTTATATATCGCCGAGGATCACACTGTCTCCTTGTTCACAGCCAACACTACGTAATATATCACCAGGGATAATCGAGGATGACACTGTCTCCTTGTTCACAGTCAGCACTACGTTATACATCGCCGAGGATCACACTGTCTCCTTGTTCACAGCCAACACTACGTAATATATCACCAGGGATAATCGAGGATGACACTGTCCCCTTGTTCACAGTTAACACTACGTAATACATCACCAGGGATAACCGAGGATAACACTGTCTCCTTGTTCACAGTCTACGCTAGGAAATAAGAACATCCGAGAATATGATTGTCCCGATGTTCAAGTTGGTTATTAACATCGGTTTTGATTGCGATATATGCTAATGAGTTCTCAGGTCTTGAGTGTCTTGATGACATGTAAAGGTTGTTTATTTAACGCACACTATTTCAGAAACACATTTACTATATGTTTTTTTGTTTCTTATTTAGATAGTAATAACTGACTTTCCGTCGTTTTCGGCACATTTTCGGTAACGTTGCTTGTCTCTCATAATCCACAACTTTGATTAAATGTATTGATAATTATTGATGATAAAAAATTTGACGTCTGAAAGAACTTATTCATTTTTGTGTCTTTTGTGCGATCTCTAGACTGACTTTGTCTTCAGTAGATGCGGCCCACTGTATCACTGACTACGACTACATCATTTTCCTCTCTTGAATCAAATTCTATATTGAATATGTCATGATCGTGCCTTTTGTCTTTATCTACATGTATATGCTCCTTGTTCCAACGATATCTGTTTATAATCCAATATATAAATTTGTAAATAAATCACAGTAAACAGCTTCTTTCATGGTTTACGTAAATGTACATTTGTTTTTGCACGGACTCAATGATTAATAGAAAGAAAAAAAATACAAATTTGTACAAGCTATAATTGTATTTCAAGAGCATGAACTTCCGGCCTAACATGATTGGTCTTTTTAATAGTTAAAATTGACAATTATCTTAACCCGACAGTCTTAGTACAAGCGTTGTCATGCATTATTTGAAACTTCTGTTCCTAAAGATAGCATATAATCCAGGCGTCATCATTCGGTCTGTGTTCATAACCAACAGCCACAAACCCCTAGATAGAAAGTATTGCAGACCAATCGGCGAGACTAGCATGATCCTTGAGGCAAACTTCTTACAGTGCTGTTGTCCTATGTAACAAACTGTCCTCTTGGATACAGACATTCTGATATTGTAGATTGTAACCTTTCGGAAAAACAAAGCCTAGAGCTTTCTACTTTTTTTTTTTGATAACATTTTGACATTTTCAGATGTAACATCTTTTCCTGTATCAGCAACAAAAACGTATAATTGTGTATAGGGTTTGTTTTCACCAATAAAACAGTCATCCAAGATTGCACTCCTGGTATCAATGATTTAATCAGAGACATGGTAATAAGGTTTGACAATGAAGAAAGTGTAAGGGTGTGGAGAGGTAATATGTGTTGATTTTTGGACAAGGAGAAACATGTCCTGGCTAAGCACATAGATTAGCGTAAAGAGTGTGTATAGGAGATGGAATGTGTTGAGGACTATGAGAAAAGAGTCAGGGTTTGGAGAAGAGAGGAAGGGTATGGAGAGGGGAGAAGAAAAGAAGAGATGTGTTGAGATTTAGACAAGGAGAAAATGGCATGGCTTAGCGAGATCAGTGTGAGGGTAAGGAGAGAAGAGATATGTATTGAGTTTTGGACAAGGCGAAAAGTGTCAGGGTTCGGAAAGGAGAACAATGTCAGGGTATTGATAAGAGAGACAATGTGTGTTGAGGCTTTGAGGCAAATGCCAGGGTTATAAGGAAAACGGAAGGTATGGAGAGAAGATACATGTACAAAGTACTGGTTTGACAAAGAGAGAAGTACGAGGACATGCGACGGAGTATATTCCAGGGTTAAGCAAGTGATGTTTTAATAAGGGTACCAGTGTGACAAGCAGAAAAGTGTAAGGCCACGGAGCGTGATATGTTTAAGGGTTAGAAACAGTGTAAAGGTTTGGCAGGGGGAAAAGACGGAGACAATCGAGAGGAGATATGTGTGAGGATTTGTCAAGAGGACAAGTGTGGGGCAAATGAGCAGACAGGAGATCAGTTTTGTCGTTTGACAAGGAAAACAGTTTGGAGGTTTGATGAAGATAACAGCTGATTGAAAGCATTTTAGAACAATATGACAACTTTTGAGAAAGAGTGTGACTATTTGACGAGTACTGTCGAGGCGCGACTATTACTGATTTATGATACGGTGATCAAGATTATTGGGATGATTTACATTTAGTGCTTTTCACTATAAATTTAGTAACCTTGACTTCAACAAACAAAATTTAGGCACTACAACATAAACTCCCATCGGAGACCTAATCCTTCAGTCTAATTAGTGGCAGAGGTGAATTTTATGTTGAAAACCAAAAATCGATAGCAAAAGAGTATGTGTTTGCGTCCCTGTATAACAGTCTCGGAGACTTTCTACCAGTCATGTCCTAGTTTAAGGCTCCAAGCTGTGACCTATGAAAGTCGGCTTTCCTGATGTTCAAAGAAAGTTTCTTTGCATGGATATTGCATGGTCGTCGTAATGACAATTTAATTTACTGGACTGGCTGATAGTTAAATATTAGCTCTTTGATAAATTGTTTAAACTCCTCGTAGAGATGGATAGATATAAGGTTAATTCCGTAGGGTCGTCATCATCATTTCATTGAGAAGCAATGTATTTCATTGTGTAATATAAAGACAGATGTGTTCAATGTTGTTACAGTTATACCGATAAAGGGAATATCTTGAAAATATTTATCTTTTTCTCAAATATGACTTTTCCCGATGGGATATTTTGGTTCATTGGCCGAAAATGATTAACGCTGTGCTGGTATCAAACGATATTTGTGAACGAGCGAATTGCATGGGAAACCAGTCCAAGGCAATCGATTGTTCGAAGTAGAAATCTTTGTAACCTGGCTGCTGGAAACACCAGCCAATTAATTAAAACGGCTTAAAGTGGTTCACTCTGTTGTTGAAGGTAGATTAAAAAGTAAGAATGTTGCCGATGAGAAATAAGTCACATCGTGTTAATATCAATGTAATATGAAGGTAGATGTGCTAGGTGCCTCTTAGTATGTCTAGGTAGGCCGTGATATCACTTCTAAGATTGACCATGATTTACACGACAGGTACCGTCAGTGAAACAGATAACGGTAAACCTTATCTTATCATCTTTCTACATGATCTTAGATTATGACTATATTAACATGTCGGTATATTCCTGTTGTTTTCGATTGACCAACCAACAGAATAATTCAAATATAAAAAAAAATCAATCAATATATCGATAAATGAATATGACATGAATAGATACGCTTGAATGTTTTTTAATCAGCCAAAACTTTCATTCGACTCCCTACACTTTTAGAGTATCTGAGTTCTTTATCTGTAATCAGTATACACATCATTTCAACTCAGAATACAAGCTGCAACATGACCAACTGCTCTCCATTTTCCAATTGCTTCCGATAATACTTTCCATTTAAACATAGTTTAGAAATTCTAAAATTGGCCATTTCTAAGATTATACTACAAATAGAGTGAGTTTGTAGGTATTTAGAAATGTTTTATCTTTAAACTCTAATGTTATAAACCATTACACGTCATCATGTTCGTGTAAAACCATGTCGTTGTTATCCAATAGATTCGACTAATTGTTTATTATATTCTCAACTACCGGTCATATAAAGTGGTATTTTTGCGGAAAGCTGTAATTAGCTCTATTGATGTTGAAAGGGCTATAATTCAGACGTTCGGAAGGCTAAGACTGGTTAGACATTCGGAAGACTAAGACAAGTTAGACGTTCGGAAGGCTAAGACTAGTCAGACGTTCGGAAAGCTAAGACTGATCAGACGTTCGGAAGGCTAAGACTGATCAGACGTTCGGAAAGCTAAGACTAGTCAGACGTTCGGAAGGCTAAGACTGATCAGACGTTCGGAAGGCTAAGACTAGTCAGACGTTTGGAAGACTAAGACTGATCAGACGTTTGGAAGACTAAGACTGATCAGACGTTTGGAAGACTAAGACTAGTCAGACGTTCGGAAGGCTAAGACTAGTCAGACGTTCGGAAGGCTAAGACTAGACAGACGTTCGCAAGGCTAAGACTGATCAGACGTTTGGAAGACTAAGACTAGTCAGACGTTCGGAAGTCCACATCAATTATCTATGCATTATATTAACTGGGATATGATAACAAGCAAATCTTATATTATTCAATTTAAGGGAACAAAACACGGACTGTTAGGGTTACGGTGAATATGACAGTATCATAACAAAACGTATTTCAATAAATAAAGATAATCTACACCCTTGTTATATTAAGTAATCTATAATTATACTGATAAAGTCACCGATGATCATATATATTCATACAAGTCTACATTTTTCTCTTATTTTCCAAATATAAGATCTGAAATATTTTTCTTCTGTCTATAAATACAACATCATAAACGTATGTTTAAAAGTACGGTTATAATTTATAAAAACGCCCTACACTGTTAAAGATATTGTAAATACACATCATGTACACACATGAGACGATTTCACTTCGATAGATCCGTCATAATCACGCGCAATATCTATCCCTATTGCGATACATATATTTCTAATAGATAAGACTATTCAATATCTACTCTATGTTGTTTTTCACTGTTAGGACGGGTGACGACAAAGCTTGTCTATGATTTTTTTGTTTCCCTGTATAACATTTCTATTTAGCTGGCTAATATTAGGTATAGTTTAAAGGAAGAGTCTTGCTGAACATTAATATTACTGCATCCAGACACACAAAAACTATTACGTTTTCAAAACGAATTTCGATATTTCGGTATGACTGTCCGTTGTGCATAGTATGGAACGGAATCTTTATGTTCTGGTTCTTCAAACAAAGGCATTACCTCCATGAAGATCCCGTGTAAGTCAACAACGTGAGAGGTAATCAGGTTACTCTTAAATGAAATATAAATAATTAATGTTCACGTGAAATGAGATCGGATGTAAATTAGAACTACAAGGTTATCGCATCAGAGGTCAGTTAAATCGGCCAAATCTCCTTGCCAACCCCAAAATGTCGTTGAAAGACTTCTGCAACATGGCCCGAGAATGAATACACTGACTTGATCTTTGAGGTTTTATTAATCATGCAAAAATATTTGCGGATGGGCCATCGAGAACCTATTATGTCTGGGTCGGACATAATATCTGTTGGAATTTCTCGTCGGGCCCGTTTAAGTACCCTAATTTGATCAACTTGTAATTTATTAGTCACCGTGAGAATGGTTGAGCTAAAATATGGCCTTTCATGGCCCTGGCTAGCGCAGCAGTACAAACTGTAGCAACACGAACCACTTGAACTCCACCGCAGAACTTCAGCACTAGCTGACTTCAGAAATTGGTCACGATTGTTTTGAAGGAAGTCACAGTTGTCACATTTTATAGTTAATTTCCTTCGTTATAAGGTATCGAATTGAGCTTTACAAAGAATAGAAACATAGTTCCATGGGCCTTAACGGTTATTGCACTTTAAAGACCTACATAGGATGTACCATCAGCAATAGTGGTAGGAACATTTTATGAATGTTGAAAACAGTTCGGAATACTCAGCAGAATAGCACTTTTTATTGGAGATTCATCCTCACAAAATTTAGCACATTTGCGTCAGCGGTACTTGTAGTCAAATGTGTTTTAATCTTGAGACAACAGCAGCCATATTGTATTTTAAATTGAAGCGAAAAAACACCAATTCTTGGTCAGGACCATCTCAGGGTCATTTCAGGCAAGTTTCAGCTAATTTCAATGTGTTGAACTTCAGAAGATGTTTAAAATATGTCATGTGCACGGAAGCAATGATTGTTACAAAAAGGCATGTTGTTAATGAGACCGAAAACTAATAGCTTTTAATGGCCTCCCTTTCTTTAACAGCCCCTATCAATTCAACGCTAACAATGTTATAATCGTTTAAGATTGAGGCCATATTGGTTTTCGGATTGACCCAAAATATCACAACACTCAGGACTATCCTAGGATCATTTCAGACAAGCTCAATCCTACTTATGGAATTTGAATATGTAAACGTTTTTGCACGGCGGATGGCACACGACGTCGGAGGAAAGACGACGCGGCCATGATGACATTAAACTAAAGTGATGTTGATCGTTGCATACAATAGATATTACAGGTCGGCTTGAACAAGATAAAACAATATTGTATCTGTGGAGTCGACAGACAACAGATAAATAAGTGAGTTATATGTCAACACACAACAGACGTTTGGCTGCGTCAGCCAGACACTGTGCAGCTGTGTAATCTGAGAATTGATATCAGTATAAAATTTGCACAAAAGTGAATTGATGTTTTGTGATATCAGACTCTTAAAACCTGTAAAGAACTCAATTCACAACATGGTTCGTCAAGGTCGACAATAGATGTAATAATTATTTGTTCTGCATTCAAACTGTAATACGTGAACAAAATATCAAACTACAGGTGGACTAGATATCAAACTACAGGTGGACTAGATATCAAACTACAGGTGGACTATATATCAAACTACAGGTGAACTAGATATCAAACTACAGGTAGACTAGATATCAAACTACAGGTGAACTAGATATCAAACTACAAGTGAACTAGATATAAAACTACAAGTAGACTATATATCAAACTACAAGTGAACCAGATATCAAACAACAGGTGAACTAGATATCAAACTACAGGTGAACTAGATATCAAACTACAGATGAACTAGATATTGAACTACAGGTGAACTTGATATTGAACTACAGGTGAACTAGATATTGAACTACAGGTGGACTAGATATCAAACTACAGGCGGACTATACATATCAAACTACAGGTGAACTAGATATCAAACTACAAGTGAACTAGATATGAAACTACAAGTAGACTATATATCAAACTACAGGTGAACCAGATATCAAAATACAGGTGAACTAGATATCAAACTACAGGTGAACTAGATATCAAACTACAGATGAACTAGATATTGAACTACAGGTGAACTTGATATTGAACTACAGGTGAACTAGATATTGAACTACAGGTGGACTAGATATCAAACTACAGGTGAACTAGATATCAAACTACAGGTAGACTAGATATCAAACTACAGGTGAACTAGATATCAAACTACAAGTGAACTAGATATAAAACTACAAGTAGACTATATATCAAACTACAGGTGAACCAGATATCAAACTACAGGTGAACTAGATATCAAACTACAGGTAAACTAGATATCAAACTACAGGCGGACTATACATCAAACTACAGGTGGACTAGATATCAAACTACAGGTGGACTAGATATCAAACTACAGGTGGACTAGATATCAAACTACAGGTGAACTAGATATCAAACTACAAGTGAACTAGATATGAAACTACAAGTAGACTATATATCAAACTACAGCTGAACCAGATATCAAATTACAGGTGAACTAGATATCAAACTACAGGTGAACTAGATATCAAACTACAGGTGAACTAGATATCAAACTACAGGTGAACTAGATATCAAACTACAGATGAACTAGATATTGAACTACAGGTGAACTTGATATTGAACTACAGGTGAACTAGATATTGAACTACAGGTGGACTAGATATCAAACTACAGGTGAACTAGACATCGAATTATAGAGGTTTCATTTCAAGAAGACTTACCACATTTTCTGAAAAGCCACTTTTTAATTAGATACGATGTATGCAATGTTCTAGTGCGGCAGAAATGATCAAGATAAACCTTTACTCACTGTTTACATCAGTAAAATCGATAAGACAAGCACACCCGTTAATTCCGACAGAAATCTTCACTATTACGGTTTAATATAAAGCCACACCGTCAATAGTAATTATCAGATCGGTGGTATCTCAGGAAGTTCACACGGCAGTAAAACACAAAGATGATGTTAACGTGTCCTGTTTGATCGCTGATTGAGATCCAGAACATCTATCTGTACTGTGTGTGTAATTATGTGTTTAGATAAGGTCATTTTGACAATTTACGGTTTTGTGGTGACTAACCAGATTCATGTAAGATATCCCAAGCGCTGTCTTTTAGTTTGTGTGTTTATATACCAACTAAAAAGTTATAAAATGTATTATAACTAAACATTTCTCATCATCAGAGGCACTAAATACTATACCACATGTTCTGCTTCATCGATCAGTATAAATCTTGATCAATCTGAGTATTTTCATGACCTCAAAATGTGTGTCGGGGAAGAGACACAGAAACCATCAAGTTAACAACTGTCCATTATCTCATACTGCACATTGAGTGTTTCGAAATGAGATTATGACGGCGTATATATTTTCCCTGTTATCTCGCAGTCTACACTCGAAATAACGATGCTGCTCGATTTCACATCAGCTATCAATACATTCAACGGATACTGTGATACTTACGACGGGGCCTTATGTAACAAATACACTACGGTATGTTACACTTTTGGTTGGGAAAGCAATTGGAAATTCGGAAGCTATCATATTGTAATCATATGGGTACATGTGTAATGGTCGTCAACTTAGCTGCGGTATCTCTCTTTGTATTTAATTGTTTTTAGGTAATGATTAATTACGAAGTTTTCATGGTAAGGAAAAACACAGTTTCAACCCAAGTAAATAGCAGATTGGATTTGAGAGCCACGGTATACACCTGGGAGATGATAGATCAATCTTAAATCGCCGCAAACATCTGGTTAAAGCTGACATTTCAAGTATGATCTATATGTTTTTCATTTTCGTCACCAGACTTTAACGGGTATTCAGTGTCATAAAAGACTTTAAAATTTTAACAGAACAATCAGTGTTCTTAACACACCTCATGACTATCAACGAAAATCATTGTCTTAACAGTCCTCGAAATGATCACCGAAAAAATCAGAGTTATTAACACTCCTCATGACTATCAACGAAAATCATTGTCTTAACAGTCCTCAAAATTATCACCGAAAAAATCAGTGTTATTAACACTCCTCATGACTATCAACGAAAATCATTGTCTTAACAGTCCTCAAAATTATCACCGAAAAAATCAGTGTTCTTAACAGACCTCATGACTATCAACGAAAATCATTGTCTTAACAGTCCTCGAAATGATCACAGGAAAATCAATGTCTTAACAGACATTGAAACTATCACCAAACAAATCAATGTTCTAACGGACTTCAAAATAACCACAGAAAAATCAATGTTCTAACGGACGTCGAATTAACCACCGAACAATTAATGTCCGAGTAGACTTTGAAATTATCACCGAAAAAAATAATTTTCCAACAGAACTCAAATTCATCACCGAGAAAATCAGTGTTTTAACAAATTCCAGGACGATTATACAATGGCTTTCTTGGTGAAGGGGGATATTATCGTATTGATCTTCCGCGGACAGCTGTCAGTAAATGACCAATTATCCGTCTAAGTCATATTGATTTCTAGCAAGACATGTGATTAAATATTGATAGTGCTCTCGACAAAGTCATAAAAGTTATGATATTGCATTTATTCAAGATGATAGTAGGTTGTGACGACACAGCTGTGATTTATCAAGCCTTTCCCTCTAGCCAAGGCCAGCAGGGACTCTGAGCTTCCAGAAGTTAACGTACCCATAATATAAACACCCTACACTAAATAACGTACCCATAATGGTACCCATAATATAAACACCCTACACTAAATAACGTACCCATAATATAAACACCCTACACCAAATAACGTACCCATATTGTAAACACCCTACACCAAATAACGTACCCATAATGTAAACACCCTACACCAAATAACGTACCCATAATATAAACACCCTACACCAAATAACGTACCCATAATATAAACACCCTACACTAAATAACGTACCCATAATATAAACACCCTACACTAAATAACGTACCATAATATAAACACCCTACACCAAATAACGTACCCATAATATAAACACCCTACACTAAATAACGTACCCATAATATAAACACCCTACACCAAATAACGTACCCATAATATAAACACCCTACACTAAATAACGTACCCATAATATAAACACCCTACACTAAATAACGTACCCATAATATAAACACCCTACACCAAATAACGTACCCATAATATAAACACCCTACACTAAATAACGTACCCATAATATAAACACCCTACACCAAATAACGTACCCATAATATAAACACCCTACACCAAATAACGTACCCATAATATAAACACCCTACACCAAATAACGTACCCATAATATAAACACCCTACACCAAATAACGTACCCATAATATAAACACCCTACACCAAATAACGTACCCATAATATAAACACCATACATCAAATAACGTACCCATAATATAAACACCCTACACCAAATAACGTACCCATAATATAAACACCCTACACCAAATAACGTACCCATAATATAAACACCCTACACTAAATAACGTACCCATAATGGAAACACCCTACACCAAATAACGTACCCATAATATAAACACCCTACACCAAATAACGTACCCATAATATAAACACCCTACACCAAATAACGTACCCATAATATAAACAACCTACATCAAATAACGTACCCATAATATAAACACCCTACACTAAATAACGTACCCATAATGTAAACACCCTACACCAAATAACGTACCCATAATATAAACACCCTACACTAAATAACGTACCCATAATGTAAACACCCTACACCAAATAACGTACCCATAATATAAACACCCTACACTAAATAACGTACCCATAATGGAAACACCCTACACCAAATAACGTACCCATAATATAAACACCCTACACCAAATAACGTACCCATAATATAAACACCCTACACTAAATAACGTACCCATAATATAAACACCCTACATCAAATAACGTACCCATAATATAAACACCCTACACCAAATACCGTACCCATAATATAAACACCCTACACCAAATAACGTACCCATAATGTAAACACCCTACACCAAATAACGTACCCATAATATAAACACCCTACACCAAATAACGTACCCATAATATAAACACCCTACACCAAATAACGTACCCATAATGTAAACACCCTACACCAAATAACGTACCCATAATGTAAACACCCTACACCAAATACCGTACCCATAATATAAACACCCTACACTAAGTAACGTACCCATAATATAAACACTCAACATTAAATAACGTACCCATAATATAAACACCCTACATCAAATAACGTAATATAAACACCCTATAATATAATGTAAACACCCTACACAAATAACGTAAATATAAACACCCTACACCAAATAACATCAAACACCCTACACGTACCCATAATATAAACACCCTACATCAAATAACGTACCCATAATTTAAACCCATAATATAAACACCCTACACTAAGTAACGTACCCATAATATAAACACTCAACATTAAATAACGTACCCATAATATAAACACCCTACATCAAATAACGTACCCATAATGTAAACACCCTACACCAAATAACGTACCCATAATATAAACACCCTACACTAAATAACGTACCCATAATATAAACACCCTACACCAAATAACGTACCCATAATATAAACACCCTACACTAAATACCGTACCCATAATATAAACACCCTACACTAAATAACGTACCCATAATATAAACACCCTACACTAAATAACGTACCCATAATGTAAACACCCTACACCAAATAACGTACCCATAATATAAACACCCTACACCAAAGACCAAATTGATATTGCAAACCATCTTTAGCAAACTGTGTCAATGTCTGTGGTATGTAAGGAAGCCCCCAGGTACAGAATTTATTCAAACTGTGTCAATGTCTGTTGTATGTAAGGAAGCCTCCAGGTACAGAATTTATTCAAACTGTGTCAATGTCTGTTGTATGTAAGGAAGCCCCCAGGTACAGAATTTATTCAAACTGTGTCAATGTCTGTTGTATGTAAGGAAGCCCCCAGGTACAGAATTTATTCAAACTGTGTCAATGTCTGTTGTATGTAAGGAAGCCTCCAGGTACAGAATTTATTCAAACTGTGTCAATGTCAGTTGTATGTAAGGAAGCCCCCAGGTACAGAATTTATTCAAACTGTGTCAATGTCTGTTGTATGTAAGGAAGCCTTCAGGTACAGAATTTATTCAAACTGTGTCAATGTCTGTTGTATGTAAGGAAGCCTCCAGGTACAGAATTTATTCAAACTGTGTCAATGTCTGTTGTATGTAAGGAAGCCCCCAGGTACAGAATTTATTCAAACTGTGTCAATGTCTGTTGTATGTAAGGAAGCCTCCAGGTACAGAATTTATTCGAACTTTTAGCGAAAGTCATCACTAACGGTTTTAGCAATAGTGATAGTTACCTTTCTGTACAGAACACATCTTGGTGGTCTTCTTGTCTCACCAATAATTCAGAAGGTAAAATTAGTCATCCAGCCGTGGTTTACAACATATCTCAGATCAAAAGGCGTTAACCACTGTTACATCAATGAAAGAAAGCGATTCGTTTGGAAGACAATTAAACAAACAAAATAAACGAAATTACAGAAGAAATATAAATCCAACTTGTCAGGAATCTAGGTCCAAATTACATTGTTTTTCGTTTGTTTTGTTTTATTTTATTTTTTTGTTGCGATAGTATCGAGTGTACTAGACGCTATTGTGTTTTCAGGCACTGCGTATGACTGTCTGGGTGACTGTAGGTGACTGGTCTATGGTGATCTTCCAAACAAATATAACACCTACCGTAATTAGATAACACCATACTAGAGGTCTCATTCCTGCTGGTAACATAACAAATATATAGGTCAGCCAAGTCAAACGATAGATTGGACAGAAAGCAGACATTCGAAACAACGGTCTGACGGTGACATTGGAACAATACTGGGAGCTGCACGTAGCTGAATGGAAATGTCTCGGGGCGGAAAAGATTCGTGATAGGGAGGAAATGACTCCTGTTAGTACGGGAAGGGCATACATGTATGGGGAAAGTTTTTTAATGGCTTGTCGGAGCGTAAGTAGATGTTGAAACAATTAGAATGCATCTCTTGTATTTTATCAGGAGTTTCCACGAAAATCTTTTTGTTCATATCTGGCCCAAGTTTTATTGAATTTGAGTTTGAAATATGATTAGGCTCAATGTTGTTAAGTATTGATTACCATTTATGTCATTGCAAGTGTATTACGCATTTTTTCGTGTTTTAAGCACAAAATTTATTGAATCAGAATTGATCAACCTGTTAACAGAATCATAACCCAAACTCGGATAATAATGATAAATGAATAAAAGATATTACACAGAGACGCAAAAAAAGTACGAACAAAGTAAAGTGTTCCGGAAGAGTAAGTGTCTTCTGCCCCATCGACGACACGCATCAAGTAAATCATAGCCAATCCAAATAGGCAATATCACATTCCAAAACGAGTACAAGCCATCTAACGAGGGTTCCACAAATGCATCTTCATATTGCACAAAGAAAAATAATGTTTCTCAATGAGACCATGAAACTTCCATATAACTTTCATCGATCTGAATTCTGGTGAAACCATGTGTTGTGAGTTTTTCTGCCAGCTGTCGATATTTTGCACGAAAATGTGTTGGCATTCAAAACAAGTCCATGAATACCGAATCAACATGTAATTAATATAGGTTGGGAATGCAGAGATGTTGCAATCCAGAAATGGAACATTCAAAGTAGGAATACTGAAATCATTACGCTTATTGTACAGCTTAATAGGAAGATGTCGATCTTTATTTGGTGGAAAGAAAAGATGGAGATAAGCGAGTGGTATAGAAGAGTCTGTCGTGTCTTCGATTTCAAACTCAGGAGGGTACATGTATATACGATAGTCAATAAATTTCTTGTTACCTGAAAGCAAGACGTCATCAATATATCTGAATGTGAAATTAAACGACTTAGCAAGGTCTTTGTCACTTGTTGCGATAAGCCCTTCGACAAAGTCTTCATCGTATAAAAAAAACTCGGCCAGCGAATGATTTTATGATTTCGTCCTCCGTATGTTTCTCAATTAGTTCGAACAAATCCTTGCAATATCGTGTAATCGTTTGTCACTTGACACAGCTGAATCAGATATAAAAATTCGACCACAATTCATGATTTCTCAGCACAGATTCATTCTTTGATAACAATAAATACTGCGAGGCCTTGTGGATAAAAATGCAATACTACCAATATTTTATTTCTTTTAATATTCAAAGATTACAAACAACAAATAACGAATGTACTGACACTTTAGAAAACTCACCAGGTTAAGTTAGCAGAAAGTGATCAAGGCAGTATCAAAGAGAACGTATTGTGATATTTTATCTAGAAAGACGAAACAGTTCTTTGATGTTGTTATCACAAATTCGTACTAAAATATTTTTCGTTTGTGATGTTTACAACCGCTGAATGATCATAATATCAAACGAAATGGAGAGAGACAGAGAGGGGGAGGGAGGGAGGGAGAGAGAGAGGGAGAGAGAGAGAGAGAGAGAGAGAGAGAGAGAGAGAGAGAGAGAGAGAGAGAGAGAGAGAGAGAGAGAGAGAGAGAGAGAGAGAGAGAGAGAGAGAGAGAGAGAGAGAGAGAGAGAGAGAAGACAGACAGACAGACAGACAGACAGAGAGAGAGAGAGAGAGAGAGAGAGAGAGAGAGAGAGAGAGAGAGAGAGAGAGAGAGAGAGAGAGAGAGAGAGAGAGAGAGAGAGAGAGAGAGAGAGAGAGAGAGAGAAAGAAAGAGATGGGGGGTGTGAAATAGCAAATTTAATAATTTTCACTGTATCAAACGTATATTGTTAAAATTGGATTTGTAATAGAGAATAAGTTTTATAACACTGATGGCCTTTTTAGAGTTTGTCGACGCTGATGACCAGACATACCGTTTGTCTGGTTGAAATATACATAAGGATCGTGATGAACTGTTCCAGAAACAGATATATAGTTTGTCTGGTCACAATCGATGATGTAATTATGTGCAAATTAACAGGTATTTCTTTTCCTACAGACACTAAGAGATCCTAAAATAGTGGACTTGTTGACGTCATTCCTCGGACTAAAACGTCGAGGTATCCAAATTTAGTTTGTGATGTTTTACCTATTTGTTCTATTCTGGTTTGCATTTCAACATGGACATCTTTTTTAAACCATCGTTTTTATGAATGTTTTAAGTTGTATATATCCCAGGTTTTGTAATTATGTGAAACTTTATCTCTACCAAACCAATTTCTGAGATGAATCCTACATGTTCGACATCATATTTAAGTACAAGTAAATGTTTACCATCTTACGATCTTCTATTAACTCCAGCCAACATTTGGGCAGATGACAGATTTAAAGTAACGATAATGTGTTCATATGTGTCGTTATGACTAAGATCAAGGTTATGGTAGCCAAAAAGTGTCACGGTTCAACGACAGCTACATGTATGTTTTCGTTATTGTCTGCTGGAATATTCATTATCACAACCAACTATAAAACCTTAGTATATCCTGAACATATGCTATATAATATAAATCTGTTCTGCGATGAATGTGAATGTCTTACGACTATTATGAAAAGACATACCTGAAGCTGTTTCCTAAGATTTTGACAAATTTTGACCCATGCTACTCTTTTGGGTGACATTTTTTATATTTCATATCAGACTGAATCTGTTGTACAAATTATCACAACAGCTCAGAAAACCTTGCAAAGTCCTTTCATTTCTTTTGGAGATAGATGCCTTGTCTGTAAATTAAAAAAAAAATGACCAAGTCCACCGTATAAATATGTATACCTATCAGGATTGGAAATCATGGATACGACATACTCTTTGCTATCAGCTGCCCATCTCGATATTTTCCTTCAACGAAACCAACATGAACAGCTGTCCACCAAGCTGTATGGTAAACGTGTGAAATTTCCATATCTGAATATTTACAATCCGAAATATATGTTAACAAGAGGACAGTGTTGCAGAAAGAGAAAACTGTTATGACGGAAGACACTATATTTAAATATATCAGTTTATAAAAAAACTTGTGAATCCACATTCCGATAGTTTTACCTCTCCGTCTGTAGCTTAACGATATGAATGCAAAAGCAGTAAATTTGGAGAGAAAGCTTTAATAGCAACAGAAATGATTGGAGAGAAGTTTAATACGGTTCCCAAGAACAGGCCAGTTTTACTTATCACAACCGAATAATGTTTAAGTTTCAACACTAAGAGTGCTCCACGTCACGTGAGACAATACGCGGACACGTGGGGAGTCACGGAGGCGGAAAACCTGTCAATCAATCAATCTAGATGACCTGTGGTCCTAATTTACCATCCTATCGATATGTCGTTTAACAATTGTACCATGTGACCCTTTTCACTACCCTATCAATGTATTCTGAAACAATGGTACCACGTGACCCTGGTTTTCTATTCTATGATATATTGTTAAACAGACCACAGCGACCTAGGTTCCCTAACAGACGGAGTATTCACAGACACACGTACCATTGATCAGAGGGATCAGGGCTGCATCAAGGAACCACTTGTTTTAGGACTATACAATTGGTATTTAAGCGCACTAGTACTCTTTATAGAGTGATGTCACGTCTTTTATCATTGTTGTAAGCGGTCTTTATGATCAATATGGTTCCAGCACCACCATGGCTTTTCAACCTGCCCCTATCATCAGACAGCATATAAAGTTACCGACTCAAGCTCTTTTTTTTTTTATCAAAACACATGTTTCTCGAGTTTCACGATGCAACTAAATACACAAGGAAAGTTGTAGGTGATGTAGTTGTCCCCGACATATGTATATATATTATCTGACATTGGTTCTACCTCCACTCCACTTAAAATGAATTGTCATTTATTAGAATGTTCCATCATTCAGCTGTGTATATCTGAGGGTATATGGTATTAAATTAAAAAAAAATCCTTAGACATCATAAATTCCTCATTAAAATATAATTAAAAGAATTTAGATCTGAGTAAGGCGTATTATTTTTAAGTCTAAGACAGTACACAGTTAGCGTTAGATAATAGATGCATGTGGTGTACTCTAGGTAAAGGTCTTGTCCTAACGGTAGGCAATACAATTATTGATATGATGACGAAAAAAAAAACAAGCAAAAAAAATGAATAAATAAATAAATAAAAATAAATAAAAAAGATGTAACTAAGCAGAATATGTTGAACACTTTGATCAATATGTCCTTATTAATAATGGATGTTGGGATCTTCAGACAGTAATGAAATATTTCTGCTGTGTTACAGAGCCGACATTCTACCTTGACATTTTGGCTGTATCACTAAACGTTTCAGGCAGTTAACGTGTTTATTTACATTTTATATTAACGGTATTTAATTACACGTACTGAAGGTCTGCCTTATACTAATCTAACTTTACTCACATTATTTTAGAAACATCAACGGACCTGAAAAACATAACGCGGACAAAAAAAAAAAGTTAGAATAAAATCGAACGAAGCTTAAAAATAATTACTCTGACAAGAGCTATAAACACATAAACATATTTGACCGTGCTTTTCCTCTCCGCCTAGGTCACAAAATGACAACCTGACGGATAATATCAAGTCACGTGATTCCTTATACACTACACCCAGAAGTCTACGATAAGATCACTTGCATGTTGCTAACTTGTTTAAACTTTCAATTTGTTGAGCTGATTTTCAGAAAGGTATTATACGTGCACGAGTTAAAAGGGACGTATATTCACGTGGAATTATAACTGGTCGTTAATCATTTATAAATTAAATGATTTTACATAGCCGACTGGTGGTAAATGTGAGTAATTCAATATACTGTAGCAGAGAGACAATGTTGTAAACTACATTTTGAAATGATGAATACGTGTGAATTTAAAAGCGAATTTACATAACCTAATCTCGGAATGCTGGTCTGTAATCAAACCTCACAAAGGGAGAATGAGACCAGGTGTTTCGGAAGAGTAAGTGTCTTCCGCTTCATCGACAACACCCGCTATGTAAATTATGTCAAGTTCTCAAACAAACGAGACCAAAAAATACAACAAGGAAACTAACAGGCATGAAACACGTCCTGCTTCAGATCGCACAAAATAGAATAATTCTCAATGATATCACTATGAAGACGTAAAACTTCTCCATCAAACGGCATCTTTTGATTCCCTGTGATACGTGTTTGTCCGTCAGTTGATGAAATTGTAAAAATATCTCTCATTGATAATATTTCCATTTAGTTTGGTGGTAAAGTCTTCAATGCGATCCCGTGGGAAACAACCGTACATCTCTCAAACATGAAGACCTCGTTATGTCCTCTCATTTCACTTTAAGATATACTGATGAGGTCTTGTAATCTTATTTTCATACGAGGTTTCTTGATGGGCTTTTAACAGGGAAGAAGGGCCTCGTCATGCTGTTACGTGTCACCTTAAGGTATACCGCCGGTATCTTGTTGTGTATTTACTTTACAGAATAGGCAATAAACCACATGTCTGACACACCAGCCGCTTACCTCAACCTTACCACGCAACCAACAGGAATAACTTACTTCTATAACAAGTCTGACACACCAGCCGCTTACCTCAACCTTACCACGCAACCAACAGGAATAACTCACTTGTATAACAAATCTGACACACCAGCCGCTTACCTCAACCTTACCACGCAACCAACAGGAATAACTTACTTGTATAACAAATCTGACACACCAGCCGCTTACCTCAACCTTACCACGCAACCAACAGGAATAACTTACTTCTATAACAAGTCTGACACACCAGTCGCTTACCTCAACCTTACCACGCAACCAACAGGAATAACTTACTTGTATAACAAATCTGACACACCAGCCGCTTACCTCAACCTTACCACGCAACCAACAGGAATAACTTACTTCTATAACAAGTCTGACACACCAGTCGCTTACCTCAACCTTACCACGCAACCAACAGGAATAACTTACTTGTATAACAAATCTGACACACCAGCCGCTTACCTCAACCTTACCACGCAACCAACAGGAATAACTTACTTGTATAACAAGTCTGACACACCAGCCGCTTACCTCAACCTTACCACGCAACCAACAGGAATAACTTACTTCTATAACAAGTCTGACACACCAGTCGCTTACCTCAACCTTACCACGCAACCAACAGGAATAACTTACTTGTATAACAAATCTGACACACCAGCCGCTTACCTCAACCTTACCACGCAACCAACAGGAATAACTTACTTCTATGTATCACAATTGTATAGATGGCCTATAAAAAATCATAAAAGTTGTCGACAGCTGAGCGCGTTACAACACAGTTTTAACGGAAACCAATTTATGGTCATTGTCATAATCTTACTGGGATGCTTTATTTTCTTTGAACGATCCAAGTTAAATGTGTTGGATTCATCACCTTGTTCTATTTTGAGAACTGGACATCACTTTTCAAGGATATCGTTTAAGGTGTATTTGTTTATTGGATGAATAGTGGAGGGAGGGGGGTTCGTAGTTTGCGCCTATTTAATTGATTTTCATGAGGGAATGCCATATTTTCGAACATGGCAGCATGAGTTTCCCAATCAATGTCCTCATATTACGATCCTGTGGATGACTTCTGAGTACTGTGGCCGTAACGCTGAGAGAACTACACAGAGAGGATATCAGCCCTGATGAAATGTACCTACATCTGATTCAGATCGCAGCAGGGTAGGGTTTAATGAACAGTAAATTAAACTAAGGATTACCGTTCTATTATCGTACCAACCGCTACTCCAAGATTCAAGGGAGTACATCATACGTATACTTCATCATATCAACAACTTTTTTAAAATTAAAACTTTGAACGTATGTAAGTACATAACGGTCATTGACGAGATCTGTTCTTCTTTGTGCCATAATTTTTAATCCCGAAACAGAAAGCTTTGAATATTCAAAGAATTTACTTAAATTTATTATCAATGAAAATTCTTTTAATATTACTGAAAAGAATTTCATCAATTTACAACCCTATACTTCTCACAACTCTGACGGAATTCCATTTATCATCGATGAGTTGATGTCCAGGAATCCGTTTTCTGACATTACCATAAACCAATTCCTCACAGCAGCCCTTCTTGAACACTTAATAGATGTTATAGATACAACCTATAGAATAGACACACATGCATTCACTTATCCTGATAACTTACCCACAAACTAAGTCGTTCATTTAGGTCTGGTATCCGAGAAAAGAAACATCAGCCCAATCCGAGCAACTTATCTGAAACGGAGAAAAAAACAATGACATGTCTATCTAAGTATGTTTTTTTTACTAACATAAAATTGTTTTGAATGTTTGGTTCCTATAATGCAGCAGACATGTTTCTATATACACCTGTATTTAAATGCAGAACAGTTTATCAACACAAAAACAAAAATCCATTACAAGATAAACATCGAAATTCTGTTCCGTTCATTTTTTTATGTTTAAAGCACAAATGAAATATACATATCTTAAAAGAGTCCATGATGGCGAGCATGCGCGCGCGATTGTATTTCATCAGATACATACATTCGGTACATTTTTTAGTATGATACCCAAAGGTCGTTACTTACATTCAATGCAGAATCACAACCCACACACATCAATATCATCTATAATCGCGGCAAAACGAAGCACGATCACAGCACTCCAGTGGCGTATTCCAATTACAGAAAATGATTCAGGGACAATTATCACATATATATATCGTCAACAGCCAGGAGCATGGCATGTGTGTGTTACTGCTAGGGTAAATGTTTCCTACCGGCCACGGGGACGTCTTACCTTAACGTTAACACATGATATACCTATAGACATGCAATGAACATCAAGTACCTGTGTGACATTCCCTACGTGTGATTTTAAGCATAATGTGACCGAACACTGTGGGTGATTCTCGTTTCTATTGCCAAGTACTGGTGCTAAACCTGACCACGTGGCTCGGATCCAGTACGTCGTTACCGCTGCACAGTCAGGGTCGTGTTTTCAAGTGCTTGGTTATCAGCCATCTTGTTCCTCGGGGCTTTCTTTTTTATATTAGTCAACAGCATGGGCGCAATTATTGTCCGATAAAAGATCTCTTCACCGTCTTTCATGTAAAACACTTAAGCTAGACTAAAATTTCAGTTTTAGTTAATTAAGTTTCTCGTTAGTTAACTTTAGTCGGAAACCTCATTATCTGAGCTTTAGTTGCTTAAAGTGTTTATAATATCAAAGTGTTAGTAATTCGAAGTATTTACAACATCTCTATATCGTAACCTCATTAACACGAAGAGTTCACTTTCAACATTTCTCTGTCGTAACTTCGGCAACTCGAAATGTTCATTTATAACGTTTCTTTATCGTAACCTCGGTAACACGAACGTTTTAGTTACCTTATTTCTGCATCATAATCTCAGTAACCGATAGATTTCACTTTCAACATTTCTCTGTCGTAACTTCAGCAACTCGAAATGTTCACTTATAACGTTTCTCAATCGTAATCTCGGTAACACGAAGAGATTCTTTAAAACATTTCTGTACCACAACTTTAGTAACACGAACAGCTGAGTTACAACATTTTTGTATAGTATCATTTTGTGCTATACAAGGATAAATGCTTGTTAGGATATATTGATGAAATGTTATATATGAAGTAATTTTCCTATCGGCTGTCGTTTTGTTTCTGGACTATTTCAACCAAATTCCTCTCTGACTTTACCGATATTGCATTTTGATCAGTGTTACACTATATAACAAATATTTCTATATTATCTCTCGACTCTTAAGCCACAGCATAACAATTGTAATCGATATGAGCAAAATTGATTAACAGTGTTTGATTATACCATATAGCACGTACCAGTGATGTCAAACCACGTGCATAGTCCACGTGCACGACCATGATTTAATTGTATCTTGGAGTCCATCTCCAGACGAAATCCTCAGATTAAAACAACAGAAATGATCAATTGAGCGATACTTAGCTCCTCTATCACATCTCCGCCTGGGAAATCTTACTTTCGCCTGCTGATAATTTTGATGTTCCGTCTGTTTTAAAACCTACATGACTCATCCATGTAAGTAACAAAAGTTTACCATCCCCCCACGTAGAGGCAATGTACTGTAGACGTCCGGGTTCAGGGAGTGAAAGTCTTCAGGTTAGTCATAGACAAAACCCAACACGGCAATACGGTCTCTTAATATATCGCATGCATCGCGCATTTTTACAAATATCAATTTCTGCTGAATCTGCAACTGTTGGACGATGGGGACGATTGTAAAACGATAATTTACTGTACTGACAAAAACACATCACAGCGAAAATATCATGAGTGTGATTATAAAAACACGTGATGTGATGATGAATACACATTGTGAGGTTGGTGAACGCTAATTACAAAGAAAGCTGATAGATCACATAGTTTCTAAAAACACGGCGGTTACTACATTAAGTTATATAGCGCTTTTCAATATTGTAAAAACAATGATTGAAGATTTGCCCTCGAGGACTCGTTTGTGATGTAAAAGACTTCGGATACTAACAAGCATCGAGGGACATCGAGGTTAATGTTGTACAAACAAACCACCAGATATACTAACCAGCATTGAGGGACATTAAGGTTAATGTTGTACAAACAAACCACCAGATATACTAACCAACATTGAAGACGAATACAAAGTCCCGATCTTGTTATCATCTATCTCCCACACAAATCACACGAAGATGTAATCCCGATCTTGTTATCATCTATCTCCCACACAAATCACACGAAGATGTAATCCCGATCTTGTTATCATCTAACTCGTCTCCCCTTCCCTTTTTGTAGCTGTTTTATTAAACCAGTTTGTATAACAGCCGTAAATCTAAAAACATGACTCAGCCTTATTGTATGTCTTAATACTGGGTACTACTTTTTGTAGCTGTTTTATTGGATCTCTTTGTAGGTGTAAAAGTATGAGGCGAACTAATTTTAATAATTAAAGGTAATATCTATTGTCATAATAGTCATTATCATTGTATAGGCGTTATGTTAATGGCGATATCGTGCTGTATAGAATTAATTCCCACAATAATTAGAAATCAAGGACACGAGGATACATTTTCTACAATAATTAGAAATCAAGGACACGAGGATACATTTCCACAATGATTAGAAATCAAGGACACGAGGATACATTTCCGCAATAATTAGAAATCAAGGACACGAGGATACATTTCCACAATAATTAGAAATCAAGGACATGAGGATACATTTCCACCATAATTAGAAATCAAGGACACAGGGATACATTTCCACAATAATTAGAAATCAAGGACATGGGTAAACATTTCCACAATAATTAGAAATCAAGGACACGGGGATACATTTCCACCATAATTAGAAATCGACACAGGGATACATTTCCACAATAATTAGAAATCAAGGACACGAGGATACATTTCCGCAATAATTAGAAATCAAGGACACGAGGATACATTTCCACCATAATTAGAAATCAAGGACACAGGGAGACATTTCCACAATAATTAGAAATCAAGGACACGGGGATACATTTCCACAATAATTAGAAATCAAGGACACGGGGATACATTTCCACCATAATTAGAAATCAAGGACACAGGGATACATTTCCACAATAATTAGAAATCAAGGACATGGGTATACATTTCCACAATAATTAGAAATCAAGGACACGAGGATACATTTCCACCATAATTAGAAATCAAGGACACAGGGATACATTTCCACCATAATTAGAAATCAAGGACACGGGGATACATTTCCACAATAATTAGAAATCAAGGACACGAGGATACATTTCCACAATGATTAGAAATCAAGGACACGAGGATACATTTCCGCAATAATTAGAAATCAAGGACACGAGGATACATTTCCACAATGATTAGAAATCAAGGACACGAGGATACATTTCCACAATGATTAGAAATCAATGACACGAGGATACATTTCCACAATAATTAGAAATCAAGGACACGGACGATTCTTCAATATCAGCCTCTTATTTTGATCTTTATTACAACAAAACCAACAAGGACAGTTTTCAATCAAGCTAAGAGATAAATAGGATAAATCATATTCCCTGTTTGTGAACTTTCCGTTTGTGGACAGCAAGATACGTGAATCCCTTATATCTGGTGTTTACACGTCGATCGGATATACAAGGGTTTGTTCACAATATCATCATGTCGTGGAACGTGTCTGACAAACAACATAGAACTGCAGGCTGATGAAGATTAGGTTGGTCGTCCTAATGATCTCATTGAGAAATATTCGATATTTGGATGGATATTAGGTTTGACATGTTTGTTGCTGTTAACATGACTGATGGTTTCGTTTTTAACAATTTTATCATTTAGAACATTGGCATTACTGGATCAATAACTACATGACAGGTATTGGAAGGATTTTAATCTATATTTATATAGGGTAGTCAAGACTATGTCACGATAGTCAGTAATTATGCAGATAGTCCGAATGTGTACGATTCTAGTATAGAGCGGTTGTGTAGAATACCAGACAGTGTACGATTCTAGTGTAGAGCGGTTGTGTGGAATACCAGACAGTGTACGATTCTAGTTTAGAGAGGTTGTGTGGAATACCCGACAGTGTACGATTCTAGTTTAGAGAGGTTGTGTGGAATAACAGACAGTGTACGATTCTAGTTTAGAGAGGTTGTGTGGAATAACAGTGTACAGTGAGAGGTTGTGTGGAATACGTGGATTCTAGTTTAGAGAGGTTGTGTGGAATACCCGACAGTGTACGATTCTAGTTTAGAGAGGTTGTGTGGAATACCCGACAGTGTACGATTCTAGTTTAGAGAGGTTGTGTGGAATACCCGACAGTGTACGATTCTAGTTTATATTTATATAGGGAAGTCAAGATTATGTCACGGTAGTCAGTAATTATGTAGATTGTCCGAATGTGTACGATTCTAGTGTAGAGCGGTTGTGTGGAATACCAGACAGTGTACGATTCTAGTTTAGAGAGGTTGTGTAGAATATCAGACAGTGTGAGACTCTAGTTTAGAGAGGTTGTGTAGAATACCAGACAGAGTAAGATTCTAGTTTAGAGAAGTTGTGTAGAATACTTTTGCATGAGCCTCTGTGTAAATCTTTCTTTTGTTAATATTCTACCATTATTCTATTAAATTTGAGTTTGGATTATGATTATATTGACATTGGTACATGTAAACAAAAACATGAAGGTGATACATCTATATGTAAATCCATTCCTACGATATTCAAACATCATACCATATATATTTAAATTGTTCATTGTCATCGAGAAAACCTAAAATTGTAATTTTTTAAAAAAATGATTTTCAATTTTTTTTTTCTCAATTTTTCAATTCTAAAAGTAGTATATTCTTAAATTGGCTGAGAAATATAATCTAGAATGATTAAATTCCAAACTACCAGTTAATATAATATCTGTTACAAAGTGATTCTGTTTATATTATGT
This sequence comes from Ylistrum balloti, assembly GCF_031769215.1. Taxonomy (NCBI): domain Eukaryota; kingdom Metazoa; phylum Mollusca; class Bivalvia; order Pectinida; family Pectinidae; genus Ylistrum; species Ylistrum balloti. Next base: position 624,754 of record NW_026782224.1, on the reverse strand, counting down.
ATTTTATTCAAAACCTTAGTACGAAAAAAATAGTGAAGATATCCCATAAGCATTAGAATTAGTTGGATGAATGGTGAATCATCTGTTTGTTTGTGCCTCCTTTATAAACCTCGTAGTTGATATAGACTGATGTATGTGTTCGCTTACCAGTATCTTACATACAAAGACATTTCAGCTGGAACATCATACTTTGTGATAAGGCATTTGTTAATTTTTGTCCAATGCGGTATATTTTTAGGCCAACACTTGCTACCAGGCGACTGAATTAAAAAAGAAATCGTGGTGATACTGTCGGAAATTATTTTCCTTGACGAATCATATGCGTTCAGAAAATAAAGTTCACAATATTCAGTTTTTATGACACGGAGTATTATTACAATAAACGTTCTACGTTAGATAACTGCCTTTACATTAAACGTTTATATATACACAACAGCTCGTCAACTGACTAACAATTTCATAACACAGGGGTTCAACAGATGCAAGTTGAGGATAATTATGGGGAAGTTTTACGGTCGTCATAGTGATCTCACTGACAAATATTCTATTTATTTGTACGATATGAAGGACGTATTTTATGCTCGGTTCGGTTGTTGTTTACCTTGTTCTCATTTGAGAACGTGACATTAATTACTTGGATTGACCATTGGCTGATGGCGTCGATGAAGCAGAAGACGTTTACACTTCCGGAACACCTGGTCTTAATCTCCTTATATTTTTTTTTCAAGAGTTGTCGTGTGAATCGTCCATTCATTGAATTTGAGTTTCGAGTTATGATGTTGACATGTTGGAATTTTTCTATACCATAAAAAAAACACACTTAAGTTATGTTTATGTTTTCCAATGATTATGGTGGTGTCACAATGATATTCAATGCTAGGAAAATTGTACAAAAAAACACACTTTTATATCAATGTGATAGTTTGTACAAAATTTTATATCAATGTGAAGTCTATTCTTTACAATACCGAAAGTCTGTGTGACGTCAAACGTGTCGTTAATTGTTACTCAAAGTGGGATACACGCGAAAATCATAATGACACTTTAGTACCTAGTGTGGGCACCTCATGCACGAATGACTTCACGGATTTGAATTCATGAGAACATTAATTCGACTTAAAGGAATGTTGTTACATTCTAGTGTTAATGCTACGACAAACTGGGCGCGGTTAGTTTGGGGTTTTTGACGTTTTCTAATACGCCTCTCCTGCTCATCCCTAAGATGCTCAATGGGAGACATGTTGGGCTACATGCGGGCCATTTTAGAGGCTGAAAGTTGTTTGCCATGACAAAATCACGACAGACTCTGGCAAAATTCGGTCGAGCATAGTCTTGATGAAAAATTTGGTTATGAGGTCTGAGAAGTCGAAGGACATGTGGTTGGAGGATCTGGTCTCTGTATCGAACGGCTTTGATGTTTTGATCAAGAACCAATCAGGGGGATTTTACTACATGGGAGATTCCTCCCAAAAACATTTTAGAATCTATCGCGTTTAACAACGCATGTGTCGGCGGCGCAACGTCTGTGATATATTCTTTTCCCTTTGAACGATACAGACAGAATCTAGACTCGTCGCGTCGGTGAACATCAAACGCCTCCACCGACGAATCCCAAACCTATTCGGGCCATGTCGGAAGACCGCACCTGGGACGATCGGAAACCAACCCAGTAGCAAGACAATGTATATAGACAGACTGGCTATGACCATCCTTAAACACCGCAACTGCTCTACCCCTCTGAACTGGCATATCGGTCAATGGCGAAATCAAAATGCCAACGGGGAATATTAATGTGGCTGAACTTGGGGTATCCCATGATAGTATTCGTTTGAAAAATCCGGCATGGCTTGATCACGCCGCATGATTTGTACTAAAGAAGCTCACATAGTCAGACAATGATATTGTCACGCTTGGCTGATTTTAGGATATATTGTCGAGAAGGGAGATATTCTTGATGTAATACCTGACCAAATATTCCATTATTTCCTTACAGCTAAAGTGTACTGCAGTGAGAAATTTGTGCGTTTCTATTTTTGTTGAGTGTAGTTTTCCACTTTTATGAATGGCATTTACAACAATAACAAATGACATTACGGTTCCTGTATTGTAACATTTCTTTTTTATTCAAATGTAGGGAAATCTGTGTCTCTCAGCTCAGTGACGACACATTGTAACAGGAGTTCACTGTATATGAAAATAATTGGTTTCAGTTGCAGTTTCGATTAAAACTGGTAACAGTTGCTTTGAAGAGTATATTAATAGGTAAATTTAATAACGTTGAACATGAGCATGCAGTTAATCATGTAACTGGTAAATTATTTCCGGTCAATTATGTTACTGAACTTTGAAGTAATCCTGTTCAACAGTATCATGTAGACAAACGGCGATAAATCGATATATAGTGATACTCCTAAAGAATGGAAGTGTAAAGGGACATATTTAAAAATCGGTAATGATATTACGCTCGTGTCTGTATACTATTGAAATAATCTCTCATATTATCCACCATTATAGCTGTATTCTATGTAGATTTTTAGTAACAACGAATGCACTATCATTGCACTGTAGTCGGTATTTTCTAATATTTGGTCGGTATTAACTAATATTTGGTCGGTATTTTCTAATATTAGGTCGGTATTATCTAAAATTTGGTCGGTATTTTCTAATATTTGGTAGGTGATATCCAATATTTGGTCGGTATTATCCAATATTTGGTCGGTATTATCTAATATTTGGTCGGTATTTTCTAATATTAGGTCGGTATTATCTAATATTTGGTCGGTATTATCCAATATTTGGTAGGTATTATCTAATATTAGGTCGGTATTATCTAATATCAGGTCGGTATTATCTAATATTTGGTAGGTATTAACTAATATTTGGTCGGTATTTTCTAATATTTGGTCGGTATTATCTAATATTTGGTCGGTATTAACTAATATTTGGTAGGTGATATCCAATATTTGGTCGGTATTTTCTAATATTTGGTCGGTATTATCCAATATTTGGTAGGTGATATCCAATATTTGGTAGGTGATATCCAATATTTGGTAGGTGATATCCAATATTTGGTAGGTGATATCCAATATTTGGTCGGTATTATCTAATATTTGGTCGGTATTATCTAATATTTGGTCGGTATTATCTAATATTTGGTCGGTATTATCTAATATTTGGTCGGTATTATCCAATATTTGGTAGGTGTTATCTAATATCAGGTCGGTATTAACTAATATTTGGTCGGTATTTTCTAATATTAGGTCGGTATTATCTAATATTTGGTCGGTATTATCCAATATTTGGTCGGTATTATCTAATATTTGGTCGGTATTAACTAATATTTGGTAGGTGATATCCAATATTTGGTCGGTATTTTCTAATATTTGGTAGGTGATATCCAATATTTGGTAGGTGATATCCAATATTTGGTAGGTGATATCCAATATTTGGTCGGTATTATCTAATATTTGGTCGGTATTATCCAATATTTGGTCGGTATTATCTAATATTTGGTCGGTATTTTCTAATATTTGGTAGGTGATATCCAATATTTGGTAGGTGATATCCAATATTTGGTCGGTATTATCTAATATTTGGTCGGTATTAACTAATATTTGGTAGGTGATATCCAATATTTGGGAGGTGAAATCCAATATTTGGTAGGTGATATCCAATATTTGGTAGGTGATATCCAATATTTGGTAGGTGATATCCAATATTTGGTAGGTGATATCCAATATTTGGTAGGTGATATCCAATATTTGGTAGGTGATATCCAATATTTGGTCGGTATTATCCAATATTTGGTCGGTATTATCTAATATTTGGTCGGTATTATCAAATATTTGGTCGGTGATATCCAATATTTGGTCGGTATTATCCAATATTTGGTCGGTATTATCTAATATTTGGTCGGTATTATCTAATATTTGGTAGGTGATATCCAATATTTGGTCGGTATTATCCAATATTTGGTCGGTATTATCCAATATTTGGTCGGTATTATCCAATATTTGGTCGGTATTATCCAATATTTGGTAGGTGATATCCAATATTTGGTCGGTATTATCCAATATTTGGTCGGTATTATCTAATATTTGGTCGGTATTATCTAATATTTGGTAGGTGATATCCAATATTTGGTCGGTATTATCCAATATTTGGTAGGTGATATCCAATATTTGGTCGGTATTATCTAATATTAGGTCGGTATTATCCAATATTTGGTCGGTATTTTCTAATATTTGGTCGGTATTATCCAATATTTGGTCGGTATTATCTAATATTTGGTCGGTATTATCCAATATTAGGTCGGTATTTTCTAATATTTGGTCGGTATTTTCTAATATTTGGTCGGTATTATCTAATATTTGGTCGGTATTTTTAACTGTAAGATTGTCTATCTATCATTATTTCTTGATGATAGCTGAGATTATTTGTCAGTATTAGTTGTTGTATGTCTCCTCATTGGTCAGTATTAGTTGTTGTATGTCTCCTCATCATTGGTCGGTGCTAGCTGCTGAATGTCTCCTCATCATTGGTCAGTATTAGTTGTTGAATGTCTCCTCATCATTGGTCAGTATTAGTTGTTGAATGTCTCCTCATCATTGGTCAGTATTAGTTGTTGAATGTCTCCTCATCATTGGTCAGTATTAGTTGTTGAATGTCTCCTCATCATTGGTCAGTATTAGTTGTTGAATGTCTCCTCATCATTGGTCAGTATTAGTTGTTGAATGTCTCCTCATCATTGGTCAGTATTAGTTGTTGAATGTCTCCTCATCATTGGTCAGTATTAGTTGTTGAATGTCTCCTCATCATTGGTCAGTATTAGTTGTTGAACGACTCCTCATCATTGGTCAGTATTAGTTGTTGAATGTCTCCTCATCATTGGTCAGTATTAGTTGTTGAATGTCTCCTCATCATTGGTCAGTATTAGTTGTTGAATGTCTCCTCATCATTGGTCAGTATTAGTTGTTGAATGTCTCCTCATCATTGGTCAGTATTAGTTGTTGAATGTCTCCTCATCATTGGTCAGTATTAGTTGTTGAATGTCTCATCATTGGTCAGTATTAGTTGTTGAATGTCCCCTCATCATTGGTCAGTATTTGTTGTTGAATGTCCCCTTATCATTGGTCAGTATTAGCAATTAATTATCCCCTCAACATTTAACGATATGACTTGTTGAATAGATCTTCAATAATTGTCGAGATGAGCTATTAAATTGCTCCTCACGCCATTGGTCGGATTGATCTGGTCTTCATCTTTGATGACAGGTATTCAGTAGTTTGGATAGAATCTGTCTCGTAGCTTGTCATTTATGGTCGATTTTAGTTTTTAAGTACAATGTAACACATTATCACTGGTCATTATTAACTGCCGAGTGACCGGTCATCTACCTAGTATGCTTGGCTTTATCAGACGAGTGAACTGTCATTTTTTGTGTCAATATCGGTTATAGAGAGACATCATCGATGGCCGCTAGTATCTAGCCAGAACGTAGAACTAGGACCAAGGTCATAGTACGATTACGTGGTTCTGTAGGCAGGGTTGAAGTGGTCCTTATAGACAGGGTTACAGTGGTCCTGATAGGCAGGGCTAAAGTGGTCCTTATATGCAGGATAAACATGGTCCTTATAGTCAGGGTTAAAATGGTCTTTATAGACAGGGTCAAAGTGGTCCTTATAGACAGGGTCAAAGTGGTCCGTATAGACAGAGTTAAAGTGGTCCTTACAGACAAGGCTAAAATGGTCCTTACAGGCAGGGCTATTATTTTTATCAAATTACTTTCTTATGTGATACAATGACAATTACACTAATACACAAGCCAGTCTGACATATCGATATTATCGATCTAACACCAGATGTACTCGGTGAATTATACGTCCTGAAAGGTAAAATCAATCAGTGTTAAACTTGATATACTGTCTTAATTCTATGTAGTAGTAACTAGTACTAGCGGTAAATGGGAATCGTTCATGTTGGGGTCGTCTTAACAGTGAAACATACAGGACCAAATGTCTGGGACTGAACTTATTTTACAAATGAAGTAGATTTTACCTTGTCTTATAGTGACATAACGTATATACAATATACATCGTGGTATACTATTAAGATAATTTCGGATAAATCTTTTGCTTCTGTAAATAGTTTTTTTTTCAAACTCGGAATCATAAATTAACATAGAACATCCTTTATAACATTACATTTCTTCTTCATTTTCGTCATTATATATAAATAAGACACGGCACAGGTGCTCGAGGATTGAAAACTACCTGTACAACAGTGTTAATGCTGAACACATTGATAAGCTATGTAGTTGAAGCTGCTGATAAAAAACTCATCTAATGTGATTGAAATTGCGTGATGTCAAACGAATCATTTAATTTGTCATTTGATGTACTTATCAAATAGATGTATCTCTGAACATTTTTCATTTCCCAACAGGGCAATTTGTTTTGATGGTGATTATAGTCTTTTCCTTTAAAGAAATGTCAGTTTCAACAGGTAAATCTACCTGTAAAAATTACCTGTTGGTCCTCAACATCTCATTTTACTTGCATCTTTTATTTTCTACTTTGAAAGTTTATAACGCATTTTGTAAAAAAAATATGTTTAGAAATTATACCATTGATTTTTCAGATTTTAAATCATTATAAAAATGCCCGATGCTAATCAATATCATATTAGTATGAAGTCTATCTACTTAACAAAAGTATCTCATATATATGTATATATATATTCAATGAAGTAATAACGACAGTACTGACAAGTGAATTGTCAAATTTTCGGGGCAAGTTGCCCCTATATCAAGACAAAAACACATATTACAAAAATTACAAGACATACATAGAAGATAACACAGAATACAAGTTTATAAGGAAAACAAACAGAGGTCGACACATCAACTACCTCCTTATATAGCGGTCGACACAATATCTAACCTCTTATGAAGTGGTCGACGCTCAAACTCACCCCTTATAAAGTGGTTGATATTCAAACTAACCCCATATACAGAGCTTTGGTCGACACATCAACTACCTTCTTACACAGATGTCAGCACATCAACTACCTCCTTATACAGATATCAACACATCGAATACCTCCTTATACAGATGTCAGCACATCAACTACCTCCTTAAATAGATGTCAGCACATCAACTACCTCCTTAAACAGATGTCAACACATCAACTACCTCCTTAAACAGATGTCAACACATCAACTACCTCCTTATACAGATGTCAACACATCGAATACCTCCTTATACAGATGTCAGCACATCAACTACCTCCTTAAATAGATGTCAGCACATCAACTACCTCCTTATACAGATGTCAGCACATCAACTACCTCCTTATACAGATGTCAGCACATCAACTACCTCCTTATACAGATGTCAACACATCGACTACCTCCTTAAACATATGTCAACACATCAACTACCTCCTTAAATAGATGTCAGCACATCAACTACCTCCTTATCAGATTTTCGGATAAATACAGATGTCAGCACATCAACTACCTCCTTATACAGATGTCAGCACATCAACTACCTCCTTAAACAGATGTCAACACATCAACTACCTCCTTACACAGATGTCAACACATCGAATACCTCCTTAAACAGATGTCAACAGATGTCAGCACATCAACTACCTCCTTAAATAGATGTCAGCACATCAACTACCTCCTTATACAGATGTCAGCACATCAACTACCTCCTTAAACAGATGTCAACACATCGAATACCTCCTTAAACAGATGTCAACACATCGAATACCTCCTTATACAGATGTCAGCACATCAACTACCTCCATAAACAGATGTCAACACATCAACTACCTCTTTAAACAGATGTCAACACATCGAATACCTCCTTAAACAGATGTCAACACATCGAATACCTCCTTAAACAGATGTCAACACATCAACTACCTCCTTAAACAGATGTCAACACATCAACTACCTCCTTATACAGATGTCAACACATCGAATACCTCCTTATACAGATGTCAGCACATCAACTACCTCCTTAAATAGATGTCAGCACATCAACTACCTCCTTATACAGATGTCAGCACATCAACTACCTCCTTATACAGATGTCAGCACATCAACTACCTCCTTATACAGATGTCAACACATCGACTACCTCCTTAAACATATGTCAACACATCAACTACCTCCTTAAATAGATGTCAGCACATCAACTACCTCCTTATACAGATGTCAGCACATCAACTACCTCCTTATACAGATGTCAGCACATCAACTACCTCCTTAAACAGATGTCAACACATCAACTACCTCTTTAAACAGATGTCAACACATCGAATACCTCCTTAAACAGATGTCAACACATCGAATACCTCCTTATACAGATGTCAGCACATCAACTACCTCCTTAAACAGATGTCAGCACATCAACTACCGCCTTATACAGATGTCAGCACATCAACTACCTCCTTAAACAGATGTCAACACATCGAATACCTCCTTAAACAGATGTCAACACATCGAATACCTCCTTATACAGATGTCAGCACATCAACTACCTCCATAAACAGATGTCAACACATCAACTACCTCTTTAAACAGATGTCAACACATCGAATACCTCCTTAAACAGATGTCAACACATCGAATACCTCCTTATACAGATGTCAGCACATGAACTACCTCCTTATACAGATGTCAGCACATCAACTACCTCCTTATACAGATGTCAACACATCGAATACCTCCCTAAACAGATGTCAACATATCAACTACCTCCTTAAATAGATGTCAACACATCAACTACCTCCTTAAATAGAGGTCAGCACATCAACTACCTCCTTAAACAGATGTCAACACATCAACTACCTCCTTAAATAGATGTCAGCACATCAACTACCTCCTTAAATAGATGTCAGCACATCAACTACCTCCTTAAACAGATGTCAACACATCAACTACCTCCTTAAACAGATGTCAGCACATCAACTACCTCCTTATACAGGGGTTGACACACCAACTACCTCCTTATACAGAGATTGATACATCAACTAACTCCTTATACAGAGGTTGACACACCAACTAACTCCGTATACAGATTTTGACACATCAACTACCTCCTTATACAGAGGTTGACACACCAACTACCTCCTTATACAGTGGTTGACACACCAACTAACTCCTTATACAGAGGTTGACACACCAACTACCTTCTTAAACAGATGTCAACGCATCAACTACCTCCTTAAACAGATGTCAGCACATCAACTACCTCCTTATACAGAGGTGGACACACCAACTACCTCCTTATACAGAGATTGACACATCAACTAACTCCTTATACAGAGGTTGACACACCAACTAACTCCGTATACAGATTTTGACACATCAACTACCTCCTTATACAGAGGTTGACACACCAACTACCTCCTTATACAGTGGTTGACACACCAACTAACTCCTTATACAGTGGTTGACACACCAACTAACTCCTTATACAGTGGTTGACACACCAACTAACTCCTTATACAGTGGTTGACACACCAACTAACTCCGTATACAGATTTTGACACATCAACTACCTCCATACACTGATTGCGACACATCAACTTCCTCCATACACTGATTGCGACACATCAACTTCCTCCTTACACAGATGTCGACACAATGCCTAGCCCCTTATAATCTGACTCAGTGAAATACACAATTTAAGGTTTCAAGGGATGCACTTTCTTAAAAGTCTGATCTAAACGCCTCAATAACATAACGTGGCATGTAGTTTTCATAGAATCCGTGTACCTAACATCAGGCGCTATCAAAACATTCAAACACTAGCTATAAATGTGGGTCTAATTGAATGATTAAGATATAGCATTCCAGTATTCATTCAATGATTGCCAATTAAAACATGGGTATTATTATATTGTCATCGGTGAAGCTACGTTTTTCATATTGAAAATAATTCAAAATATGAATTCTACTTCAACTAAAACATTATTGAGAATGGAACTTGTAAACGACCAGTAAAACAGGTTTGTTGAAGTGATCGTACGTCAGAGAACTCAAGCATTCATCAATCTATATGCTACACCAGCATTAAAAAACAGTGGAAAGATTAACTACTAAACCTGCTGTGAAACAACTGTTTGTGGTTTGAAAACAAGACTAAAACGTTTAATTGTTGGAGTACTTGATGGTGATAAATCAGAAAACATGAGTTACTGGTGATCATGCTGACAGATGTGAGTAGTAGGGTTGTACAATTACTATGGAGGTAAAGCCGTGCCAGCAGATCACTGCTGACAGATGTGAGTAGTAGGGTTGTACAATTACTATGGAGGTAAAGCCGTGCCAGCAGATCACTGCTGACAGATGTGAGTAGTAGGGTTGTACAATTACTATGGAGGTAAAGCCGTGCCAGCAGATCACTGCTGACAGATGTGAGTAGTAGGGTTGTACAATTACTATGGAGGTAAAGCCGTGCCAGCAGATCACTGCTGACAGATGTGAGTAGTAGGGTTGTACAATTACTATGGAGGTAAAGCCGTGCCAGCAGATCACTGCTGACAGATGTGAGTAGTAGGGTTGTACAATTACTAAAGAGGTAAAGCCGTGCCAGCTGATCACTGCTGACAGATGTGAGTAGTAGGGTTGTACAATTACTATGGAGGTAAAGCCGTGCCAGCAGATCACTGCTGACAGATGTGAGTAGTAGGGTTGTACAATTACTATGGAGGTAAAGCCGTGCCAGCAGATCACTGCTGACAGATGTGAGTAGTAGGGTTGTACAATTACTATGGAGGTAAAGCCGTGCCAGCAGATCACTGCTGACAGATGTGAGTAGTAGGGTTGTACAATTACTATGGAGGTAAAGCCGTGCCAGCAGATCACTGCTGACAGATGTGAGTAGTAGGGTTGTACTACGGAGGTAAAGCCATGCCAGCAGATCACTGCTGACAGATGTGAGTAGTAGGGTTGTACAATTACTATGGAGGTAAAGCCGTGCCAGCAGATCACTGCTGACAGATGTGAGTAGTAGGGTTGTACTACGGAGGTAAAGCCATGCCAGCAGATCACTGCTGAGAGATGTAAGCAGTAGGGTTGTACAGTTACTATGAAGGTAAAGCCATGCCAGCAGATCACTGCTGAGAGATGTAAGCAGTAGGGTTGTACAGTTACTATGAAGGTAAAGCCATGCCAGCTGATCACTGCCTAGAAATGGATATCGGTATCATTACTCTCCAGAAATACCACCGCATCCCCTCCAAGGAACTCTCAAACACGGAAAGCATAACTGAGTAGAAACTGACTGAAATTTCCAGAAAGCGGAAAGTGGAAGATTGGGTAGAAATAAAATTGAATCTAAACTGACCGCGTCTTTGACCACATCTCGTCAGAGTTATTTCCCTTCTCAAAAAGTTTAGTATATAGACACAGGAAGTGAATAAGTGGCACAATGAATACAATAATGTTATCTTCAGTAGAAAGACGTAACGACGATATCGAGATATATCTACATTAAACGCATCAGCTATAGATTGTCAGTTCAGAAATATGCTTTTTTGGCAAATCTAAGGATCGTTTTATACAAAAATAGATCACAGGACTGGCTTTCGACGTAAACCTCAACTAGCATACATATTATAGGAAGCATATAGGTAATATAACTACTATGACGTATTAGAATGGTCAATGAACATAAGAAATGAAAACTTGTTTGGTTCGTATACTGAAACGTAACGGTTCTCATCATTTAATGTGGTAATGATATCACCGTATACTTGTGTCCTTTGTCCACCTGACGGATATGTGATAAAGAACGGTTTAGGCCTGATGTAACCAATATGTAGCATCGGTTTCTCCTGGGAGATGATATATGAATTAGATCAAGATATCGAATGTCGTTTCTTAGTTTCTAATTTACTAGACAGAAATGTTAGTGTGAGATATTGTTCAAAGTGAGGTGTTCGTCAGAAAGGTGTTGGTCAGAGAGAAAGAGAGACAGACAGACAGAGAGAAACAGAGACAGAGAGAGACAGAGACAGAGAGAGACAGAGAAAGAGAGAGACAGACAGACAGAGACAGAAAGAGAGACAGAGACAGAAAGAGAGACAGAGAGAGACAGAGAGAGACACAGAGACAGAGAGAGACACAGAGACACAGAGACAGAGAGAGACAATGAATAAGATGTTGGTCAGGGCGAAGTGTTGGTCAGGGTGAAGTGTTGGTCAGAGAGAAATGTTGGTCAGAATGAGATGGTGGTCAGGGTGAAGTGTTGGTCAGAGAGAAATGTTGGTCAGAATGAGATGTTGGTCAGGGTGAAGTGTTGGTCAGGGTGAAGTGTTGGTCAGAGAGAGATGTTGGTCAGAATGAGATGTTGGTCAGGGTGAAGTGTTGGTCAGGATGAAGTGTTGGTCAGAGAGAGATGTTGGTCGGGGTGAAGTGTTGGTCAGGGTGAAGTGTTGGTCAGGGTGAAGTGTTGGTCAGAGAGAAGTGTTGGTCAGGGTGAAGTGTTGGTCAGGGTGAAGTGTTGGTCAGGTTGAAGTGTTGGTCAGGGTGAAGTGTTGGTCAGCGCGAAGTGTTGGTCAGGGCGAAGTGTTGGTCAGGGTGAAGTGTTGGTCAGGGTGAAGTGTTGGTCAGAGAGAGATGTTGGTCAGAATGAGATGTTGGTCAGGGTGAAGTGTTGGTCAGGGTGAAGTGTTGGTCAGAGAGATTGGACATTGGATGAAACAAATTCGTTGACCTACAGTCAGAGATTCAGCATTAGGACCAGTACAATTTGTTTAAATGACCGAAGGTATTATTATTCATCCGAGTGTATGTGATCGGATTTGTAGATCGTACAATATTCAAACCAGAAGACGTGAGTTTTAGAATTGGAATATACTCTCAGTGTTATCTACATACATTATAATCTGTAAAGTTAGAACATAATCTAAAACATATTATATCTTCATCGACAATAACCGAAATTAAAAAAAAAACAACTATCTGATGTGTTTGAAACAATAACCAGTATTCAGTAGTACACATTGTATTGTGTTTTCTACATCCACACGTGCTGTGTACTACGTTAAGTAATTAGTATTTATATACAGGTAAGTAGGTCATAGTGACGATATTAACCAAGTCACGTGCATGTTTGATTGATGCGATTATTCACGATTACACAAACCAGCATGCACGCGACATTTATTGTGTGCTCATGTAGGGTTTGAAATATAAATCCTATAGACTTTCAAAAAACATCCTGCCTTTTTTGCGAAACCAAACCGGAAACATATCCACAGATTAGAGAATGTCTACCGCTAATATTATTTATTGAATATTAAGATAGGTTTTTCGTCGTAAAAAGGACTTTTTACGGCGTCGTTTGTAAACTTAGATAGGTTTTATTGCAGATTATTTCATTTAGGATAACACCAACAGTCTTCCGTAGCAGCCGGATATGCAATCTAAAAATCGTGGCATCCGATCTAAAAAACACCTGTGCGTATGCGATGCATGGGATGAAGAAACGGTAGACGTCTGTCAACACAGCTCCTATGTAAACTGCACAAACCGTGAAGACATGAAGGGCAGGTAACGAGACTGTCTGGTACTTTATCGTAAGCGTAACACACAGCGGTAATTAAGTAAACCTACCACAAATATATGTACGTAACACACAGCGGTAATTAAGTAAACCTACCACAAATATCTGTACGTAACACAAAGCGGTAATTAGGTACACCTACCACAAATATCTGTACGTAACACGTAGCGGTAATTAGGTACACCTACCACAAATATCTGTACGTAACACACAGCGGTAATTAGGTACACCTACCACAAATATCTGTACGTAACAAAATACTTGTCGAGTACTGATATGATGCTGGTAGTTTCGTTTATATTGAGTTAGGTGGTATTACTGTACCGTTGCTGTTACCTAATCCGGAGGATTTTATTACACAATTTTGAAAATCTGATCTTTAGTGCTGCTTTATCACATATCTGTTGGGAAACTGCGGTACCTAAATACGATATCTGGAAACGATATCTAAATATAATATCTGTATACAATATCTAAACACGATATCTAAATACGATATCTTAATACGATATCTTAATACCGTATCTTAATACGATATCTTAAACGATATCTTAATACCGTATCTTAATACGATATCTTAATACGGTATCTTAATACGATGTCTTAATACCGTGTCTTAATACGATATCTTAAACGATATCTTAATACCGTATCTTAATACGATATCTTAATACGGTATCTTAATACCGTGTCCGTTAATACGATATCTTAAACGATATCTTAATACTTATCTTAATACGTATCTTAATACGATATCTTAATACGATGTCTTAATACCGTGTCTTAATACGGTATCTTAATACGATATCTTAATGCCGTGTCTTAATACGGTATCTTAATACGATATCTTAATACGATGTCTTAATACCGTGTCTTAATACGGTATCTTAATACGATATCTTAATGCCGTGTCTTAATACGGTATCTTAATACGATATCTTAATACCGTATCTTAATACCGTATCTAAATACGATATCTTAATACGATATCTTTAATACGATATCTTAATACGTTATCTTAATACCGTATCTTAATACCGTATCTTAATACGATATCTTAATACGTTATCTTAATACGATATCTTAATACGATATCTTAATACCGTATCTTAATACGGTATTCGATTAAGTCGACACCATGGTGTGTAGGTCTCTCCTCTGATTAAGTCGACACCATGGTGTGTAGTCTCTCCTCTGATTAAGTCGACACCATGGTGTGTAGGTCTCTCCTCTGATTAAGTCGACACCATGGTGTGTAGGCCTCTCCTCTTATTAAGTCGACACCATGGTGTGTAGGTCTCTCCTCTTAATAAGTCGCCACCATGGTGTGTAGGTCTCTCCTCTGATTGAGTCGACACCATGGTGTGTAGGTCTCTCCTCTGATTAAGTCGACACCATGGTGTGTAGGTCTCTTCTCTGATGAAGTCGACACCATGGTGTGTAGTTCCCACCTCTGATGAAGTCGACACCATGGTGTGTAGTTCCCACCTCTGATTAAGTCGCCACCATGGTATGCAGGTCTCAACTATTAATAAGTCGCCACCATGGTGTGTAGGTCTCTTCTCTGATGAAGTCGACACCATGGTGTGTAGTTCTCTCCTCTGATTAAGTCGACACTATGGTGTATAGTTCTCTCCTCTGATTAAGTCGACACCATGGTGTGTAGTTCCCTCCTCTGATGAAATCGACACCATGGTGTATAGTTCTCTCCTCTGATTAAGTCGACACTATGGTATGTAGGTCTCTTCTCTGATGAAGTCGACACCATGGTGTGTAGTTCCCACCTCTGTTCTCTCCTCTGATTAAGTCGACACCATGGTGTGAAGTTCTCTCCTCTGATGAAGTCGACACCATGGTGTGTATTTTTCTCCTCTGATTAAGTCGCCACCATGGTGTGTAGGTCTCTCCTCTTAATAAGTCGCCACCATGGTGTGTAGGTCTCTCCTCTAAGTAAGTCGCCACCATGGTGTGTAGGTCTCTCCTCTGATTAAGTCGACACCATGGTATGTAGGTCTCTTCTCTGATGAAGTCGACACCATGGTGTGTAGTCTCTCCTCTTAATAAGTCGCCACCATGGTGTGTAGGTCTCTCCTCTGATTGAGTCGACACCATGGTGTGTAGGTCTCTCCTCTGATTAGGTCGACACCATGGTGTGTAGGTCTCTCCTCTGATTAAGTCGACACTATGGTGTGTAGTTCCCACCTCTGATTAAGTCGAAAGCATGGTGTGTAGGTCTCTTCTCTGATTAAGTCGACACCATGGTGTGTAGGTCTCTTCTCTGATGAAGTCGACACCATGGTGTGTAGGTCTCTTCTCTGATTTAGTCGACACCATGGTGTGTAGTTCCCACCTCTGATTAAGTCGCCACCATGGTATGCAGGTGTGTAGTTCTCTGATGAAGTCGACACCATGGTGTGTAGTTCACCTCTGATGAAGTCGACACCATGGTGTGTAGTTCTCACCTCTGATGAAGTCGACACCATGGTGTGTAGTTCTCTCCTCTGATGAAGTCGACACCATGGTGTGTTCCCACCTTCCCCACCTCTGATGAAGTCGACACCATGGTGTGTAGTTCCCACCTCTGATGAAGTCGACACCATGGTGTGTAGTTCCCACCTCTGATGAAGTCGACACCATGGTGTGTAGTTCCCACCTCTGATGAAGTCGACACCATGGTGTGTAGTTCCCTCCTCCATTTAGTCAACAGCATTGTGTATAATTCCCTCTTCCGATTTAGTCGACACCATGGTGTGTAGGTCCCTCCTCTGATTAAGTCGACACCATGGTGTGTAGTTCCCTCCTCTGATTAAATCGACACCATGGTGTATAGTTCTCTCCTCTGATTAAGTCGAAACCATGGTGTATAGTTCTCTCCTCTGATTAAGTCGACACCATGGTGTGTAGTTCCCTCCTCTGATGAAGTCGACACCATGGTGTATAGTTCTCTCCTCTGATTAAGTCGACACTATGGTGTATAGTTCTCTCCTCTGATTAAGTCGACACCATGGTGTGAAGTTCTCTCCTCTGATGAAGTCGACACCATGGTGTGTATTTTTCTCCTCTGATTAAGTCGACACCATGGTGTATAGTTCCCTCCTCCATTTAGTCAACAGCATTGTGTATAATTCCCTCTTCCGATTTAGTCGACAGCATGGTGTGTAGGTCCCTCCTCTGATTAAGTCGACACCATGGTGTGTAGGTCTCTCCTCTGATTAAGTCGACACCATGGTGTGTAGGTCTCTACTCTGTTAAGTCGACAACATGGCGTATAGTTCCCTCCTTTGATTAAATCGACACGTGCGGTATATAGTCTTAGTCTTTCAAATCAGGCTAGCTTATGCGGTGTACGGAATTGTCATGTTTGCGTCCATATTTTTTGTGTTCTATTAAGTCTAGAACATTCGGTATTCAGTGATGTCCTCCGTTACCCTCTGACCTCTGTTTAAGATTCAGTAGAGAGTATGCGGTAAAGGTCCCGAACTCTTGTTTCAGTTTAGTCAATGCGATGTCCAGAGAAGTCCAGCTTCAGTACCTGACCTCCAATGACCCTTTGATAGATTAGATGTGTTAACCGCAGTTACACGTACGCCATTAAAAAAATCCCTTCTTTTCCTTAGATAAAAAAATAATTGTATTCTGTGTACAGCAGCATCGATAATGGATATGCAAATGTTACCTCTAGCGCCAATAACTGCCATCTTCGATGTTCTGCTTGTAGAATTAATGAGCAATCTAAACAGTAGACAAAGCGTGTATTGACTGTCCTTGCCGTCTCACCGTGATAGATATAAACCTACCAACCACTCCGGGGACATGTCACTGATCCTCTATACCACTGTTAAGGCTACCAATTAAATCCGAGTCTTGGAATCTAATTAACTCTGGTCCGAGAATCTAATCACTGGCCCAGTCTTTAAAGTGTCGACTCCGCCGGACCTGGAGATGTTGTCAGACAGCGATCGTATACCGGTGTACACTGACAATACCGTTACCACCTACCAGCGTTAATTCTGTGAAGGATTTTGTATCAACCATCCTTACAACATCACAATATACAATAGTGTAAAGGTTTTATAATCCTTTCCAGGTATACAGTGCATTAAATTTATGCAGTCCTTATTGTTACCCAAAAATGGTCAGAAATTTGAATCGCCGATACAGAATCTGGAGTCCGATCTACTGACCACAATCGTCAACTTTTGTGTTTCAGTTTACAACTCGTTCATTCAGTGTCAGAAGTGATTTATTTAGTTACGAAAACATTTATGGTCAAAATTTATCTTGTATTGGAAAACTTTTTTGCCAAGTCTGCAAATTTCCTGACGACTGAACCTTCTAATCTAAGATATTAGAATGAAATACATTTCCAAAAAAACACATGTGTGACGGTTCTACAACACTGCGTAATATACAAATAGATACGATTGTCAACAATACATTAACATTCATTTCTCTAATGACGTCACATGCAAGTACATTTAATATGGTGTTGATGTTCAAGCTGTCTTTCCCTTCAAAACAACTAAAAATACGAATATATAAGAAAAATCTTAGTTTAATTTTATAAAAAACGAAGAAAGAAAAGCAAACAAACAAACAAACAGCTCGAGTAAATATATATAACCAAAACAAATTACACAGAATATGTTGTTTTAGTTATTAAGATAAGATGAATTTCGGAGGTCAAATCATTTTCTATGTCACAAACCATTACCACTATAATAACAATTAAAACAAGTCCATATATGGTCAACAGGTAAACTGGGGCAATGATAACTGAACTTTGAATAGAAGTAAAGAAAAGTTTGATGTTGATATAGGACAATAAAAAAAAGTCTGTAACGACCTTAAAACTATAACGTACATTTCATTCATCTACATGCCTCATAATTGAATTTTCTCGTCGTCAGCTCTTCATATCTCTCACGGTCAGCGTGATATCAGGAACTAGTTCCAGAAATTAAAATCAGTTGTAAAAAAAAATGTTCATAAGTTTTGAATATGAAGTTATGGTGTATGGATGGAAATTTGCGAGGAATGTACTGTATGATGTTTCGATAATATTATTGTTTTTACATTGTTAAAACTCTCTCTTGGAAAATAAAAAATAAAAAAATAATAATAAGTTGTAACATTATAAAAAAAATTACAATCAACACAAGGAACATATTTATCATTAGAAATGAACCATATGGTTTAGGAGAAGTTTAGTGATTAGCTATTGATTACAAGCTGATGACAGAGTCAGCCTGTTTGACATTGTTGGACGCAGTTTGAACATGTACAATACTGTATCGAAGCAATTGATATTCTGATATGCAAAAGTTAATTTCCTTAAAAGATTTCAATTTAGCCGCATACAAAATCAAATACACGTTCACTGGTTAAAAGAATGTGATAGCTTGCTCCCAAAGGCATGTCAATTACTTGTTGGATTTTGTGACAATGCTCGACAAAGATGTTATCGACTCAACATCCAATCAGTGCAAAGATTTCGTCCTCGATGTATTTCAGTATAGCCTAAGGTAAAGCTAAGGTCTTCGTACATCACATTGCATCATGAACAGATTCATCATGATCAGTATGACACGAAAGGAGTAAAATGTTGCAATGATACAGCCATTTACAAGAGAGGAAGCTTCAGACTGATTTGAACTATCTATTTTCCACGCCCCTCCCCGTTTCTGGTCTGTAAACTGTTGCAATTATAATTTTTTGACCTAAATTCAATGGTGCTACCAAAATCAACAAGGCACCCAGGCCATATCTTGGATTGTGCATTTTTCCGACCATCAACAATTTCAGAAATTTTGTCGAAGTACACTTCTTTGACTGTTATTCTCTACATTGTTACAAGTAAAAATAAATAACTAGAAATTAGAAGTGTACGCACACTTTCGGGTTTAAACATCGAATTAAGCCATTGCTCGCAACGCTCAACACTGAAGTGAAGTTAGACTATTCGAGAATTGTGCTTTTCGACTTAACGGTATACTAAAGAATAATTTCTTAACATGTCCATACTGACAAAGTATGATGAACAGCATCACTTCCTTTTTTGATGATACATGCCACGGTATATATGTGATTAAGCGACACCCTGTTATAAATGCCATTGAATTGGTTTTAACATGACATCGTTGTGACTGGTCTGTCGTATTATCTGCGTCTGTAAACTGTACGTTTATGTGTCTGCCCTATTGGCTAACGCCTCCGAGCCGGGTGATATTATTGGCCTGTCACGATGATAAAGTGAACAGACAAACAATTGTGTTTCTGATGGTTTCAAATTGATGGACTCTCAAATTTAGAGTGAATGAGGCCACTCACAAACATTGTTGTCTTGTAGAGTACAGCCTATTTCAGGTCATAGTTATTTACAGAATGTTTGCGATGTTGTAGGAAAACAAGTGATAGATGATGTAGTAAAAAAACATCGATAGATATTTAACACTTAACCTTGAATACACAATAGGAGTATGTTGAAACATTCATCCAGGTACCAAGTATTTCCTTTGAAATGTAATGAAATATAAAGGAAATGTCTTATATTTTTTAAATATTGAGATTTTGTGTCTGGTAGGGCACATGCCATTTGATAAACATGCACATAAATGTGTTATGGTATTGATATACTAAATGTTTTCCATTCATCTCAAGAACTGTTACAATTTCTCGAAACTTACCAGTATGGGTAGGGTAATTTACCAACCTCGTGTATTTAATGGTTTTTTAATGTGATGATGTTTAATCGGTTTATCTGACCAAGCTGTGAGTGTCCAACTATCTACATTGTAAACACGTAATTACTACCAACGCTATAATGATATACTTAACCATTATACGTTTATACATAAACTGTTGTTTTAATAGCCTTGTTTATCTAGATGTGTAACTAACAAGATCGGACTGGACAAGAATACGAAAATGACTGACCAGACAGCCATGAGCCGAGGAATTCTAATTGACAGAGGACGAATGGCTATTTCTTGTTTACGCGATGTCGGGCAGTCCTGAAAAGGGTGTCGCTAAGTGACAGTTAAAGGAAGTCCATTTGTTTAATGTCTAGGCGTGATGCAGGGTATCATTCTGTATTGTCAGCCTTTATCCGGTTTGTTGTGACCAGGTGACTGTGTCGAGAATTCTCGAGACATCGTCTATTCTCTAATAAAAAAAAAACAACCTTTACATAGATTGGCTGGTCATTTAAGTTTCACTTTCAAACATTGGATGTCCTAATTTACAAACCGTTGTCTGACACTTCAATCGGTCAACGACCAAGGTGATTGTACCAAAGACAACATTAAAATGTTTGGAATTTTCAACACGACGAAATGATTGATACTATAAGACAGCGACACAGAATTTCCTCCACACAATATCATACACTTGAATCCGTATCATAGACTATATAAAATGATCAATAAATGGGCAGAAAGAAACATTATACTTTATGTGTGTAACACTTAAAAGCCTTTCCACCTCTATATACCTTGTAACATAAGAGAACATGACCCATCTGTTGCAATCCATCTGGTTCATAAAATTTGATTGAAATTTTATTTTGAGATATGATTGAGCTAAAAACAACGTAGTTGATAGATATTTTGTTATCTCGGAATCCCTGTCTATTACAGAGTTACGAGACAGATGCTAATGTAATCGTTTTATACCATATAAATAGGTAAGCTATTCTCGGTAAGAGGCCACAGATGTCTTATAACTTATAAAAACGATACACATTTGTCAAATGAGCAATGATTTTATCAAACATGACATATAATACTAGACAAAATGTTTGTAGATGTACATTTAAACTACAGGGCAAGTTGTCAGTTATGTATCATGGCGAATGCGTAATAAATTGTTTGTTATGACGCATAAATGACAAGTTGTATGTATATATACCATGACAAACACGTGACCAGTTGTACTTACATGTATCGAAAATATTATAGATATCTATAGTTTTGCAAGTGGAAATCTGCAATGATAAACAGAACATGTCACAATAACAAATTGTTCAACACAAACACCGACGATATCAAACGTGACAGCTAAATCACCACAACCTTAGAAACATTTCTCTCTCTTACACCTTTACACCATTATAGTCACAACTAATGACCTTTACACCATTATAGTCACAACTAATGAACTTGTCATTTTTCAAGAAATGCTCGTCATAAATGAACCTTTTACATGTGCTGAAAGCAACTGAGATGTTCTTTAATTTGATGGTGTGTTTGAAGACAAGCAAAGGGGCATTTTCATACAACGCCTTATAAAGCCCATCTCGAGTTAACTGACGATCATTATCATACAATACTAGAATTGAATACCAGTGATATCATCAATTTTGAATATTTTATCTTTAAAACACATTTTTTCTAAAAGTAACGTTGTGGGTTGTCATTTAAAAACGCCTTAGTTTAGTACATGTTCGTAAAAATTGGAATTGTTTATTTGGGTATCGGGCTATCAGTTTTCACTTCACTCTCTCAATTCTTCTAGTTGTCATTCTTGTTTGCCTCTCTGCTCACTTCATGTTAATGTTTATTTTCGGTTGACCATTTCCACAGTCCCTATGATGATCATTTTTGTCCGGTTCTCTGCGCAGTTCTCCACAAGGTTTTCGTGCTCTTGCTGTTCGTAAAACTCTCTCTGGTTCATCTAACTGTTTGATTCAGTTTCTCTTAATGCCTGTCTTTTCCTAGATCTCTCTTCAGTTCTCTTATCGGTTTTTTTGCTTACGCCTCTCTTCAATTCTCCAACAGTCTTTTTTGCTTACCTCTCTCCTTAGTTCACTAAGCTGCTTTTTTGCTTACCTCTCTCTTCAATTCTCTAACAGGCTTTTTTGCTTACCTCTCTCCTCAGTTCTGAAACAGACTTTTTTTGCTTACCTCTCTCCTCAGTTCTCTAACAGACTTTTTTGTTACCTCTCTCTTCAGTTCTCTATCAGACTGCTTTGTTTGCCTTTCTCCTCAGTCCTCCATCAGGCTTTTTTTGTTTAACAGGCTTTTAAGTTTACATCTCTCTTCAATTCTCTAACATACTTTTTTGTTTACCTCTCTCTTCAGTTCTTTAACATACGTTTTTGTTTACCTCTCTCTTCAATTCTCTAACAAGATTGTTTGTTTACCTCTCTCTTCAGTTCTCTAACAAGATTGTTTGTTTACCTCTCTCTTCAATTCTCTAACATACTTTTTTGTTTACCTCTCTCTTCAATTCTCTAACATACTTTTTTGTTTATCTCTCTCTTCAATTCTCTAACAAGCTTGTTTGTTTACCTCTCTCTTCAATTCTCTAACATACTTTTTTGTTTACCTCTCTCTTCAATTCTGTAACAAGCTTGTTTGTTTACCTCTCTCTTCAATTCTCTAACATACTTTTTTGTTTACCTCTCTCTTCAATTCTCTTCTAACATACTTTTTTGTTTACCTCTCTCTTCAATTCTCTAACATATTTTTTTTTACCTCTCTCTTCAATTCTCTAACAAGCTTGTTTGTTTACCTCTCTCTTCAATTCTCTAACATACTTTTTTGTTTATCTCTCTCTTCAATTCTCTAACAAGCTTGTTTGTTTACCTCTCTCTTCAGTTCTCTAACATACTTTTTTGTTTACCTCTCTCTTCAGTTCTCTAACAAGATTGTTTGTTTACCTCTCTCTTCAATTCTCTAACATACTTTTTTGTTTACCTCTCTCTTCAATTCTCTAACAAGCTTGTTTGTTTACCTCTCTCTTCAATTCTCTAACAAGCTTGTTTGTTTAGCTCTCTCTTCAATTCTCTAACATACTTTTTTGTTTACCTCTCTCTTCAGTTCTCTAACATACTTTTTTGTTTACCTCTCTCTTCAATTCTCTAACAAGCTTGTTTGTTTACCTCTCTCTTCAATTCTCTAACATACTTTTTTGTTTACCTCTCTCTTCAGTTCTCTAACATACTTTTTTGTTTACCTCTCTCTTCAATTCTCTAACATACTTTTTTGTTTACCTCTCTCTTCAATTCTCTAACATATTTTTTTTTTACCTCTCTCTTCAATTCTCTAACAAGCTTGTTTGTTTACCTCTCTCTTCAATTCTCTAACATACTTTTTTGTTTATCTCTCTCTTCAATTCTCTAACAAGCTTGTTTGTTTACCTCTCTCTTCAGTTCTCTAACATACTTTTTTGTTTACCTCTCTCTTCAGTTCTCTAACATACTTTTTTGTTTACCTCTCTCTTCAATTCTCTAACATACTTTTTTGTTTACCTCTCTCTTCAATTCTCTAACAAGCTTGTTTGTTTACCTCTCTCTTCAATTCTCTAACAAGCTTGTTTGTTTACCTCTCTCTTCAATTCTCTAACATACTTTTTTGTTTACCTCTCTCTTCAGTTCTCTAACATACTTTTTTGTTTACCTCTCTCTTCAATTCTCTAACATACTTTTTTGTTTACCTCTCTCTCCAGTTCCTCTTTCTGTTTTGTTTACCTCTCTCTTCAATTCTCTAACAAGCTTGTTTGTTTACCTCTCTCTTCAATTCTCTAACAAGCTTGTTTGTTTACCTCTCTCTTCAATTCTCTAACATACTTTTTTGTTTACCTCTCTCTTCAGTTCTCTAACAAGCTTGTTTGTTTACCTCTCTCTTCAGTTCTCTAACATACTTTTTTGTTTACCTCTCTCTTCAATTCTCTAACATACTTTTTTGTTTACCTCTCTCTTCAGTTCTCTAACAAGCTTGTTTGTTTACCTCTCTCTTCAGTTCTCTAACATACTTTTTTGTTTACCTCTCTCTTCAATTCTCTAACAAGCTTGTTTGTTTACCTCTCTCTTCAATTCTCTAACATACTTTTTTGTTTACCTCTCTCTTCAGTTCTCTAACAAGCTTGTTTGTTTACCTCTCTCTTCAGTTCCTCTTTCTGTTTTGTTTACCTCTCTCTCCAGTTCCTCTTTCTATTTTGTTTACCTCTCTCTCCAGTTCCTCTTTCTGTTTTGTTTACCTCTCAGTTCCGCTGTCTTCTCCTCCCGTTACGCTTCAATCTCCTCTTTTTCGCTTGTCTTATACTTTTGTTATGTTGTTTTGCCATTTTCTCACTTTCTATAACGCTTACGTGACCTTAATTTGTTTTGATAGTGCCTAAGTTTTCTGTTGCAATCATTATTCTGTGTTAAAGTTTTGACTCAT